>NC_082698.1:43740487-44042656 GCF_949987515.2 Delphinus delphis
TGTAAATTGATACAGCCACTATGGAGAACAGTATGGAGGTTCCTTAAAAAACTAAAAATAGAACTACCATATGACCCAGCAATCCCACTACTAGCCATATACCCCGAGAAAACCATAATTCAAAAAGAGTCATGTACCCCAATGTTCACTGCAGCACTATTTACAATAGCCAGGACATGAAAGCAACCTAAGTGTCCATCATCGGATGAATGGATAAAGATGTGGCACATATATACAATGGAATATTACTCAGCCATAAAAAGAAACAAAATTGAGTTATTTGTAGTGAGATGGATGGACCTAGAGAATGTCATACAGAGTGAAGTAAGTCAGAAAGAGAAAAACAAATACTGTATGCTAACACATATATATGGAATCTAAAAAAAAAATGGTTCTGAAGAACCTAGGGGCAGGACAGGAATAAAGCCGCAGACGTAGAGAATGGACTTGAGGACATGGGGAGGGGGAAGGGTAAGCTGGGACGAAGTGAGAGAGTGGCATGGACATATATACACTACCAAATGTAAAATATATAGCTAGTGGGAAGCAGCCGCATAGCACAGGGAGATCAGCTCGGTGTTTTGTGACCATGTAGAGGAGTGGGATAGGGAGGGTGGAAGTGAGACACAAGAGGGAGAGGATATGGGGATATGTGTATGCATATAGCTGATTCACTTTGTTATACAGCAGAAACTAACACTACATTGTAAAGCAATTTTACTCCAATAAAGATGTTAAAAATAAATAAATTGAGAGCTTTATGTGAGGCAATGTGAGGCACTGAGCACAGTGTCTGGTACATAGCAAATGTTCAATAAACAGTGCAATTATCAGTAGCTCTTAAACTGGGGAATAGCATGAAAAAATCAAGACTAATTAAAAGGTAAAACAAGGAACAAGAAATCAAGACTATGGGGCTTGTCTTGCTGCTAAGATGTGTCTCTAGGCATTTAAACCGGTATGAGGAATTGTATAAGTGTGGAATTAAGAGTTAATAAGAGGCATAATATCTTCTGTAGAGCTTGGGGTCCTGAAAACAAAGAACACCATTATAGGAGAAGCATCCAGGAGATGTGATATAAGGGCTAAAGTGGGAGCTTCATTCTGTGTTTTCAAGATTTCCAAGAAAACTTCACAGGTTATTATGCGAGAGGGCCCCTCCATAATTCCATGAAACATTGCATGTATAAACATCATCCATTTCAACTAATCACTATCAAATTGCAGGTAGCACCCCCCCCCCCGCTGTTAAAAACCAATTACTCAACTTGTGAAAATGTTTTACTGTCTCAATGAGTATACAAAAATACTGGAACCCTCATTTCTTTCTTCTAATAGGGCAAGTGTTGCACCGAGAGGCTTATTAGTGTAACAAAAACCAGGAGAAGGGCGAAGGTTTTTTGTTTGTTTGGTTTTTTAGGAAGGATGCATTTGCTCAACAAACATTTCTGAGTCTCTGCTATGTGCAGAATACTGTTAGTAGATACTCACTTAAGGGTGATATTACAAGACCCAGCACTTCTCTCTTTGGTGGAATTCCTGCCACTAGATTCAACCCAAGAAAAAGGCACTATAAAGGCCACCACCCAGAGTCCCAAGTGAGATCTCAGCAAGTATATTCATAAAAGATGATTCAGAGCATAAAAACACATTTCTGCTTTTTCTACTATTTACGGAACTTAATTTTAGTTTGCATACAATAAGGACTAGGAACAAAATTATTTCATTTAATTCTTTCAATGGCTTGATAAGAAAAATCTCACTTTTACAGAGGAAGAAACTGAAGCCATTAATAGCAGACATGGAATTTGCTAACTGTAAAGCTCTTTAACTCTTCATTGTGCTTCTTCCCTATGTCTTTATTTTTTCCATCTACACCAGGAACACAGTGGCGCCTGCCCACCACCCACTCATTTGTTAAAGTGCACCAGATAATTTGACATAAGATACTACAGACTCTTATGATGACAGTAACTTTATGAAAACCCAGATACCAGGGCCTCATCCAAGATCTACTGCATCAGAATCTCTGAAGTTGAGGGTCCAGGAAATGATCTATTAAGTTAATAGGGTACTTCTGAAGTTCAAACTTAAAGATTTTTTGAAATAGAAAAACAGCATTGGTCTAGGAATAAGTGGCATCTATTCATAATAGAGAACAAATACGCAATTCTTGAAATGTGTGCAGTCAGGAAAGGTGTCTGATTTCACAACATACAAAGTATCAGAGTCAATAATCAAAGGAATATGATAGGAGTCATTTTGAGGTGATTTTCAAACTAAATTCTCTTTCTACCAGTATGTCAAGGAATGTAATGGAGTCAGAGAGGAATAAAGGAAAAAAATACAAAAGAGCAAAACATACAAGGAAAATACAATAGAAATGTTGCAGTATGTGCTAGCTTTAAAAACCTTAAATTCCAATTTAAAAAATGCAATATGCTCCATAAAAATTGTTTCTTAAGACTTGGTGCCTAGGTGCCACCTTTGAACAGCAGCATATGGAGAAACAAAGGAATTTTTTAATTAATACTAAAATCCGTGAGACAATATATGTAATAGTAAAGGTAAGATGAAGAATATAGAAGAGAGGCAATATATTAAATGCAGATTCAGGCAAATGAAGAAAGATTATGACAAAGAGGTCTTTCCTACAACCACCCTCAGCTTGAAGGTTTTCACTGGGTTATGAAGTTGAAAAAGAACTGAACTGCATATTATGACTGTATGCATATTTCTACTAAAATTAATAGACTCAGTAAACTATGCAGAGTTCTTATTACAGAATTTCTCTTCAATGATTCACTAGTAATCCTTTTTTTTTTAACATTAAAGTCACAAATTAAAGAAGCCCTCATGCACTGCTAAAAACCAGATGTCCAAACTAAATTAACCGGGTTCTTCTCTCAGCAATGGTTGAGTCAACTCCTAGAAGTGACACTCTCACAGATAACAACTATAAACTCTAGACAAAAAAAATTACATGAACATATTGGAAAGCTAAGAAAAGCATACACATTCTTTAGGAGAGCTGATATTTGAAAAAAGGGACTAGCACTGGGTCAGTTCCCTGCTTTCAGAGCTTTTAGTTGAGCAGCCCCAGTCAACACCTTGCATGGTAGCTAAGATCCCAAGAGAAAACCCACCATCTTTCTAGCTTTGAGAGCACCAAAGCCACTGAAAAGTGAGAGAAGCAAACTGGAAAACAGAGCCAGAGAGCAGGGGCCCAAAACTCTATGTATAAATTTTGCCCATTCTCTGGTGAACCTCTGAAGAATGCACACATGGGTAGATTTCAAGAAGCTAAAGAAACTGAACTAATAACTAAACCACTCCACTGTCCAAGAGTCAGAGCTATAGTTTGAGAACAACCAAATAAATCACCACCTAAAACAGATTAAATAGAATTTAAATGAATGGAGAGATAAACCATGTTCGTGGATAAAAATATCCAATACTGTTTAGATATCAATTCTCCCCAAATAGATCTTTAGGGTCAATAAAATCCCTATCATATTCCTAGCATGCTTTTATGCAGAAATTGACAGATGTATTCTATAATTTATATAGCATGGCAAAAAACTAGAAAATCCAAAGGATTTTGAAAAAAGAACAACAAAGCTGAAGAAGGACTTAGGCTACTTGACTTCAGAATTACTATAAAGCTAGAATATTCAGATTATGTGGTATTGGCATAAAGACTGAAAAATACATCAACGGAACAGAGTAGAAATTACACTTACACTGTAATTTGATAATTTAAAAACAAAGGAAACAAAGCAATTCAAAGGGGAAAGGACTTTTTTTTTCAACAAAGTGTGCTAGAACAACTAGATATCCATATGGAAAAACACAATGATGGTCCATCTCCTACCTTCCACCATACACAGAAATTAATCTGAGGTAGACCATAGTCCTAAGCCTAAAAGCTAAATATATAAAGGTTTTGGAAGAAAACACAGGATATCTTTGTATCATGGGAATTGGTAAATTCTCTTAGGCAGAAATATAAAAAGATAAATTTCATCAAAATTAAAGTATTTTGCTCTTCCAAGCTACCATTAAGAAATTAAATTGGTAAATTACAGACCAAACAAAAATGTCTGCAAAACATTTATATGACAAACAACTAGTATCCAGAAAATGTAAGAAACAAATCTTGTTTAAACATATGCACTTTTCAAAAGATGATATAAAAACAGCCAATAAGCACAAGAAGTGCTTAAAGCATTAGTGTCCGGGGAACTACAAATTAAAACCATGATATCTACCTACACCTATCAGAATGGCTAGAATTAAAAAGACAGATAATACTAAATGGTAACTAGAATGTGGAGAAATGAAAATCTTCATAATTTGATAGTGAGATTAAAATATGATCCAAGCTTTTTTTCTTTTTAAGTTCTGGCAATTTCACACACACACACACACAAAAATACCCCAACCTATGACCCAACAATTCCAGTCTTAGATATTTTCCTAAGCGAAATGAGAACATGCTCTCAAACAGACTTAAACAGTAATGTTCTTAGCAGCTTTATTTATAATGGCCAAAAACTAGAAAGGACCCAGGGGTGGATGAATAGGAGAATGTGGTATACAGTGGAATACTATCCAGCAATAAAGAGAAATAAACACCAATATATGCAACAGAACAGATAAATCTAAAAAACTTGCTGAAGCCTCAAAGGGTATACACTATATAATTCCATTTATATGCTAAACCAGGTGATACTATTTTTTTAATGGAAAAAAATCAGAAGGATGTTTGGCTCAGAGGAAAGGAATGAGTGTTGTCATCAAAAAGAGAAAAGTAAGTGTTGATGAGATGTGGAGAAAAGGAAACCCTTATACACTGTTAATGGGAATGTAAATTGTTGCACTCACTATGGAAAACAGTACAGAGGTTCCTCAAAAAATTCACAATAGGACTACCCTGGTGGCACAGTGGTTAAGAATCTGCCTGCCAATGCAGGGGACACGGGTTCGATCCCTGGTCCGGGACGATCCCACATGCTGCAGAGCAACTAAGCCAGTGCACTACAACTACTGAGCCTGTGCTCTAGAGCCCACGAGCCACAACTACTGAGCCTGTGTGCCACAATTACTGAAGCCCACGCACCTAGAGCCCATGTTCTGCAACAAAGAGAAGCCACCACAAGGAGAAGCCTGCACACCACGACAAAGAGTAGCCCACGTTCACCGCAACTAGAGAAAGCCCACACACAGCAACAAAGACCCAACGCAGACAAAAATAAATAAATAAATTTATTTTTTAAAAAATTGAAAATAGACCTTTTGATCCAGTAATTCTACTTCTGGGCATTTATCCAAAGAAAATGGAAACACTAATTTGAGAAGACAGATGCATCCCAATGTTCACTGCAGCATTATTTACAATATATCCAAGATATGGAAGCATCTAAGTGTCTACTGACAGATGAATGGATAAAGATAACGGGGGTATGTATTTATGTACACATACATACATACAATGGAATATTAGCCATAAAAAAGAATTGCAACAACATGGATGGACCTAGAGGGTACTATGCTAAGTGAACTAAGTCAGACAGAGAAAGACAATACTGTATGTTTTCACTTATATGTGGAACCTAAAAAAACAAAGCAAATATACAAATATAACATAATAGAAAAAGATACAGAGAACTAGTCATTGCCAGATGGAGGGGAATGGGGGATGTGCAAAGTACGTTAAGAGGATTAAGAGGTACAACTACCAGTTATAAAATAAGTAAGTACAGCACAGGGTGTATAGTCAGTAATATTGTAATCGTTTTGCACTGTGCATAATGTATAAAAATACTGTATCACTAGGTTGTACACCTGAAAGTAATATAATATTGTAAATCAACTATATGCTTCAATTAAAAAAATAATCCACAATGAACAAGTTTCTCCATATGTGTAATCCTCTAATGACTAAACAGTACAGGCCAGGGAATTTCACAGTACAAAATCATGAAGAAAAACTCAGTATTCAGAGTAGTATTTCACTGATCATTGTGCACAAGGAACAAAATGGAATTTAGCCTCGTTAACAGCAGAAAGCAATGACTGCAAGAACTTAGAAAAGAAGGGGTGAACACTTCAGGCCACAATCGATAGCTAGGGTCAGCAAAAGGAGCTGTGATGGAAGTTTGGTTCAAAAAATAAATTCTTCTTTTACTGACAGCAGTCCTCTGCTGTGACCAGTCTAAAAAACTGACAGGAAGCAACGGCATTGCAAAATTATTGGGAAAAACAATCATCTAAGAGGAGAACATTTGCAAAGATTTCTTGTAAATAAATGGTTATATAAACACTTGAAAATCACAGGCTCCATTCTCAACAGGTTAGTTAATTCCAAAATTATGTATCTTTTTCTTGCTGGCCTGGAAGGGTAACAGCAACAGTGATTTCCCATTTTTCCTCCCCAGGGACTCTTTTGACATTTGATTAAATTTCACAGAAACTCCCTTCAACTTTCTTTACCTTCATCAATATTCAGCAGGCTTTTCCAGAACCTTGTAGGCGCTGATATATTGAGTTTGCTTAATGGTAAAAATAATTTGAAGTATCAGACTCATTTTTTAAAACTTCCATTAAAGTAATATGAGAAACTGTACATAAAACACTTGGTACGTCTGGCTCATGGTAGACACTGCCTCCTCCCCATCCATACTTCACAAATGCATGTCCATCATAAGTCATAATTTTTTACTTCAGACCTTGGTGCAACAAAATTAACCTTCCACATGAGTAAGATTTATCTAAGAGCACCAGTACAGCCTCCAAAATTACCTTTTTTTCCCACTGTCAGAACACATCTCTCTCATATACATGAGGAAAATGAGAAAGTGGTTTCTCCAGGTCAGGTTTTTCTCAGCCACAATCTCCTACGCTACTCAAAATGTACAATATCAGGCTCAGTATACCTTCTTCCAATGTTAATTTGTTTGAGACCAAAACCTCCAGTCTTTTAATCATTAAAAACATGTAATATGCCAGTCATAGTTTGCTGCTCTGAAGTACTATTTATATTGAAAATCTCACATGAAATATGCCAAACTTACCCACAGAGCATGTCTATTTTGCTTATATTTTACAGCTCCTACCTTTCCAGTCTATAAAAACCACCTTTTGTAGGAAGGGTTATCTTCTACAGTGACAGACATCAGGATAAATTTAAAAAACAAGTAACTAATCCCAGAATTCAGCTCCCATGAGCTAGTATTTCATCTCACAGATGACAGATACTTTGTTGACTTTTTCACTAACGAGGAAGTTTTGAATCAGCAGTAATTTTTTCTAAAAAGAAACTGAATAAGACTGTGCCATCTACCGTAACATCTTACTTAAGTTAGCAGATATTTTTTGCATGAATAATTTATTTCCTAGTGGGAAAAGAAAAGACTTTCAAATAGGAGACACTCTGTATTCAAATCCTGATTATGCCAATACTGGTTTTGTGACCTACAGAAACACACTAAATATGCATAATCCTCAGTTTCCTCATCTTAAAAATTTAGATTATTGCTCAATAACAAAAAAACAAACAACCCAATCCAAAAATGGGCAGAAGACCTAAATAGACATTTCTCCAAAGAAGATATACAGATTGCCAACAAACACATGAAAGAATGCTCAACATCATTAATCATTAGAGAAATGCAAATCAAAACTACAATGAGGTATCATCTCACACCAGTCAGAATGGCCATCATCAAAAATATAGAAACAGTAAATGATGGAGAGGGTGTGGAGAAAAGGGAACACTCTTGCACTGCTGGTGGGAATGTAAATTGATACAGCCACTATGGAGAACAGTATGGAGGTTCCTTAAAAAACTAAAATAGAACTACCATACAACCCAGCAATCCCACTACTGGGCATATACCCTGAGAAAACCATAATTCAAAAAGAGTCATGTACCACAATGTTCATTGCAGCTCTATTTACAATAGCCAGGAGATGGAAGCAACCTAAGTGTCCATCATCAGATGAATGGATAAAGAAGATGTGGCACATATATACAATGGAATATTACTCAGCCATAAAAGGAAACGAAATTGAGTTATTTGTAGTGAGGTGGATGGACCTAGAGTCTGTCATACGGAGTGAAGTAATTCAGAAGGAGAAAAACAAATAGTGTATGCTAACACATATATATGGAATCTAAAAAAAAAAAAAAAAAGGTTCTGAAGAACCTAGGGGCAGGACAGGAATAAAGACGCAGACGTAGAGAATGGACTTAAGGACACGTGGGGGGAAGGTTAAGCTGGGACAAAGTGAGACAGTGGCATGGACATATATACACAACCAAATGTAAAATAGATAGCTAGTGGTAAGCAGCTGCATAGAACAGGGAGATCAGCTCAGTGCTCTGTGACCACCTAAAGGGGTGGGATACAGAGGGTGGGAGGGAGAAGGAAGAGGGAGGGGATATGGGGATATAAGTATACATATAGCTGATTCACTTTGTTATACAGCAGAAACTAACACAACAAAGTAAAGCAATTTTACTCCAATAAAGATGTTAAAAATAAAATAAAATCTCATTGCATTATACTGAATAAAAAACAAAAGAAAAAAGAAAACATATTTATGGTTACCAAAGGGGAAAGTGGGTGGGGGAGGAATAAATTAGGAGTTTGGGATTAACAGATACACACCACTATGTATGAAATAGATAAACAACAAGGACCTCCTGTATAGCACAGGGAACTATATTCAATATTTTGAATATAGTTCAAGGTCAACCTCCTGTCTACATTTCAGCCACCATAAATCACAGGAGATGAGCAGGTCATGCAGAATCAGCTCACACTCTTAAATCCATAAACTCTGGAGTACCTGTCGTGACCTCCAGAAATATGCCTTTGTACATTCCCACCATCCCATTAGACATCAACTCTGCAATTTCTCCTGAAGCCATGGTCATTCAACCTGATGTAACATGAACTTTTAAATTATATTTTCTTCAAATAAATTCCATGCCGTTACACTAGGGGTGATGTACCCAGCACTGAACTTATAAATCTTCAAGACCAACATGACCATTACGTAGAAACAGGCTATTCAGCACCTCGTGGGCCTGCTCTGCACATAAGTGAGTAAGAGATAGATGCTGCTGCCTATACCAAGTTGTGTTTGTCCCCCAGAAGTCCAGGATGGAATGATTTCAAAAAGAAGTCATTCAAAAGAAAGTCATTCAAAGATTCAAAAGAAAAAGCCAGAGACTAAAATGAGGTCAAGAAATGGATAATAAGCTAACTCAAAGGTATCCAAAAAACTGAAATTCTATATCCCAAAATCCTTCAGTTACAGAAATGCAACAGGTGAGAAGTTGTAATAGATACATCCAGAAGCCCCACATTTTCATCCCAGTGCTACTAATAACCTTCATAATGGTTCTAAATTTTTAGATTCTATGCTCCCAAAATGCAAAGACCAAAGGCTCATTCCCAAAACACCAAGTAGCTGAACCACAGAGAAAGACCATTTTGAAACATCCGGCTTTAACTCTTCTTGAAGCATGTGAAATGTCAAGGAATTTCTGAGACAAGAAAAGTTCAAAAATCTCTCTAAAACATCCAAAGTTCAAGAAACTGTCTTGGTGGAAACTTTTTTGTTTTTACCAATACATTGAATATTGTCAAACTGACGGTGTGACAGAAGTTTCTCATAAATTTTTCTGTGAAAAGTCAACCCACACAGCTAATAATACCTCAGTACATTGTTGTAGGCAATTAAAAACAAATACTATATGATGTCACTTATAGGTAGAATCTAAAACAGCCAAACTCATGAAAACAGAGACTAGAATGGTGGTTGCCGGGGGCTCGGGAATGGGGGATATGGGGAGATATTGGTTAAAGGGTTCAAACTTCCAGTTATTTGATGAATAAATTCTGGGGATCTAATGTACAGCATGGGGATTACAGTTAATAATACTGTATTATAATCAAATAACTTAATATGTCAATTATACCTCAATAAAGCTAAAACTTTTTACAAATTTTTAAATAATACTGTATTATATACTTGAAAGTTGCTAAGAGAGTAGATCTTAAATGTTCTTGCCACAAAAGAGAAGTGGTAATGTTCAATGTGACGGAGGTGTTAGCTAATGCTATGATGGTAATTATTTCATAATATGTAAGTGTATCATATCAACACATTGTACACCTTAAACTTATACGATGTTATATGTCAATTATCTTTCAACAAACCTGGAAGAAATTTTAAAATAAAATGAAATGAAATTCCTCATGTGGAAAGCAATCTGCTGGAAAAGTTGGTCGCCAGCTGCCTAACCGTATACCCTGGTCCAGTACCGCGTTGGGCTTAACTCTGTATATATTCAATGCTTGGATTTTCCCAGTACTTTTCCAGTCATGTCACTACTAAATTTTGACACAAAGAAATAAAAGAATGATAGCTATTTGATTTTTTTTAAAGCTTTCAGTAAAACAATGCATCCCTGAAGAAAAGGAACAAGGTTTAACTAAACTGCTTTCGGCTGCATAGGGCCAATGGTTGGTGGTACCCTTGGCCTTGTCTTTGTCTTCCTCAAAAGTGCCTCCCCACTGTGAAGCTTGCATGTAAAATCTAAAGATGAAAAGAGAAGAAGCATGTCTTCTGTACAACAGATGAGATAAAACACCCCAAAGCTTTTCTTACTGAACACATCTCCTGAGTCTGCTTGAAGTGATTTCTTTTCATCGTTAGTACTTTCTTATACCTCTACATGTATAGTATAATAGTCTTTAGTTAACTGATTTTCTTTTTTCATTTTTAGTGAATAAGCAGGATCGTGTTGCCTTTAAAGCTTTGCCTGAGAGAAGCAATGTCTTAACATAAAGCAACATTAGGGAAATGAAGCTACACACAAAATAACTGTCTTCTACTTACTCTGAACTTTCCCTTCTACTGTCCTGAAGTTCCGTGAAGACCTGCAGACACTACACAGGGAAATTCAGAAAATACTAAGAACCATGTTTCTAGATCATACTATTTACTGAGTATTGCAGTGGGTAACATGACACAGTGGTTTATCTTCCACGGGGAATTCAAAACTTGACAGTGAAACAAGTTTAAACTTCCTTCATCTGCTCAGTGACTTAAATTTTTCACAACAGATTATTGGAAAGTACAAGTTCAAACCCAGCAACAGGAAGAGTACTTACAGCTCTCATTTCTGAGAGAAATGTAAATGCCTTATTGTTTGGGTAATTTCTAAACCCAACTTTGTGACAATACCATATATATTTTTATAAAATAAGGCTCATCAAAACAGTAAAAACAAGTCTGCTTTACTTTTTCCAGATTTAACACTGAAGCAACCTCAAGCATCCCTTTATTTTGGTGACTTCTTTGTAAGGGAAATATTTACATGATGAGGAATTTATATAAAAGTAGACGTAAACAAAGAAAATAACCGTGTTTACAAAGACACGTGGGAATTTATGTATCAGTCCTTGGAATGGAGCTAAAGGAAGAGCTGGAATGTAGCCAGCGTCAAGAGGCAATGGAGACCGCCACCCACTGCAATGTTTCCAGGGACACTGAAAAATAAACAGGATTATTACACATGATCAAGGTGAATGTGAACCTTGACTCAAGGCTTTGCACGTTTTAAGTCGGAAGAAATACGACACATCCTAGGCAATTAGGCAGTAGGTCCAAGGCCTGTGTTTGATGAATTCTGTTTTGTACATAGGCCTTGTCTACAGCTTTTTCTGTGGTTCTATGAATATCAATAAATCAGTTTTATTTATTTTATTAATAAAACCAAATTCAGGTATCTTGAGTTAATTTTGTGATCTATGAGCAACCTTTATAACAGATTAATTTTTATAAATATGAAATATAAATAAAATTTTTCAGTTGTGTTCTTAAAACTAAAAAAAAAAAAAGAACCAATGAGGATCTGGATGAGGCAGTAGCAGTACCATTGGAGAAGTAAGGATAGAATTGAGATATTTATTAGTTTAAAATCAACAACATCTATTCATTAAGTGACTGTTGGATCAGGGCAGAAAACTGAGAAAAGAGCTGGAGTCACTACTGACTCCTGTGTATATCACATTTCCACCAGCCACACTTGGAAATGTAGAAGATGCAGACTTCAGCAGAAAATAAGGAATCTGAGATACCTATAAGGTGCCATTTTGAAAGTGATGATAATAAAAGCAGTTATCAGTTACCATTGTCAGTTATCTACTATGAGCAAAGTCTGTACTAAATGTTTTATATGAAATATTCTATATAGTCTTCATATCTATCATTATTTCCATTTTGCATATGAGGAAACTGAGGCACAGAGAAGTTTAGTAATTTGCCCTAGGTCACACAGCCAGAAGGTGGCAGAGCCAACGTTTATACCTAGGCAATCTGAATCTAAATTCCATGTTTCAGATACAGGTGAAAGAACCTACAAGAATAATTTTTAAGACAAAAAGAGAAAACAACAGAAGGACATGACTGCCAGAATGAGAGGCCTGGGAAAACTAAGAGCAAATCCTACCAGAATAAACTTGTCTAAGAACTATTTTATCCACACCAGGACTGGTCCCACACTTGTTTGAGACTCATACATTTGTTAATCCTGAGACTCATGAATATTACTTGCTGGGTGTGTAACCTGAGGCATGTAGCTCAATCTACCTCACCCTTGTTTATTCACATTGGAAATAAGGACAGTGTTTCATGATCACTAAACTCTCTTCTAGTGCTAAATTTCTGATATTCTAAAACAAAGAAAAAAGAAAGAAACTTGCTGAAAAACTTTATGCAAGCCATAATTTGCAAGTTCAAAGGAGAAATCATACAGGGCAGTATAGATTTATAATGACCAAGAAGGCAAATAATTGCCCAAAGATAGAATGTTCTTATACCAATATTTACTTTGAAGTGAAAATAAAAACAAAACTTTTTATTATCTAAGGCTATTAAATGAGTTAAATTATTTCAAAGCAGTTCTCAGGAAATTTATGAAACATTTTAGAAGGAATCTTATTCTATCGAATCTAAGCATTTGTCAAACAAACCAGGCAACCTTCCAGGACCTTGAGGTGCCTTCATGAAGAAATTAACATGTTCTTTAGGGCCAACTCATGTTCATATACTTATAAGCCTCTTCTCTGGGTTTCCAATAGTTAGTTGCTGATGATAAAGTAATAGCATCAAGTACTCATCCTCTTATCTCAGCTCAAAGTATCTCAAATAATCTTTTTTTTCTTTTCTTTTCTTTTTTTTTTGCGGTACGCGGGCCTCTAACTGTCGTGGCCTCTCCAGTTGCGGAGCACAGGCTCCGGACGCGCAGGCTCAGCGGCCATGGCTCACGGGCCCAGCCGCTCCGCGGCATGTGGGATCTTCCCGGACCGGTGCATGAACCTGCGTCCCCTGCATCGGCAGGCGGACTCTCAACCACTGCGCCACCAGGGAAGCCCCTCAAATAATCTATTTTAACAAAAATACAATTGTCCTCCTACTCAACAATGTATTTTCATGTTTAACAGTAAAACCTCAAGGGGGGCTGGGAGGGGGAACAACAACCGTTTCCGTATGTAGCTGTGCCTCTGAAGCCTATGACTATTCATCTCACAACTCATGATTTCAGCATCAGTAACACATGATGTCAATTTTGGCTATGCAGAGTCATGGCATCTCACCTTTCTAATTACAGCTGATTTTAAAGTAACTGTCAAATGATCTCTAAAAGGCTGACGTGATGGTTTATTAATGAATTCTTCTAGGGAGGTGCACTGTTTTCCTTAGATTAGACAGTCAGCAGAAAACCCATGTGTGTATCTTTAGCACTGCGATGTACTATCTTTGTTAGTGACTTATCATACCAGAACAGGAGCAGTCAGGCCAACCCTTCATCAGGTGCTTCTAAGAACCTCTGGGATTTAAAGAAAATCATTTAGTGTTACTGGCATAGTAATTGCCAAGACAGCAGTAAAAAAATTGAAATGGTTTGTTTGAAGGAATCATTTTAAAAAGTCCCTTGTTTCAGATTAAAAATTCAAAGGCGATTTTTAATAAACACTTGGTTGTTTACTAATAAAAAAAGAATGTTATTCACACCAATTGTTTGCTCATATCGTTCTTTCATGGTTTCTCCACAGCAATACAATGGTGTCAGCATTCAAAAGGACGAATACAAGAAGCAAATTCTCTGAAATAAATTTCAGTTTGGTATCTATTTGTATCAGGCAACTTAGTCATCCCCTCATACCTTTTTGTAAGCATGACGAAATACATGTGTCTTGTATTCATGCAAGAAACTATATTGAAGTAACATCTGCTTCCCTCACTGTTTAATATATATCATTATACAAAGTCCAGCTTTTCTAGGGAAAAAAGTACCATCCTTTCTGCCATCTGTACTGAGTTCTTTAAATGATCATTAAAATTCATGGAAAGTTCTGTCATCAAATGCAAGGTCAAAGTTTGATTTGCATGAAAATATTTTCAGCATATGAAATGGTGGGTCTCATGGAATGTCAGGATTATATAGGACCTCAGTAATCACTCACCCAAAATTTTCACATTGCCCCTCGTTAAGGATCACTGGCCTATGTGGATAAGTTTAGTATTTTGACAAAGGACACCTTATCCAACATACTGAGTAACAGGAACACAGCTCTTCTATCTTTCCACAGGAGTATCAACAGAGGGAGAGAAAAATATTTATTGATCTTGAAAATAACTACATAGGATTAAATTAAAACAATCTCTCTTAAAACTCCTTGAATATCTTTTATGATGGAACTGAATAAAAGGTGATAAGAATGTGACGCATTGCAGTATTAAGGTGAAATAAATTTTGAAACACAAAATGATGAAAGAATTGCCATTACCATACTGGTGTGGTTCATTTTAGCAGTTAAATTCCTCCTATACATGGAGCCAAGTATTATCCAGATTATCGACAAGACAAAATTATTAAGTGTTTTAAGAAACAAGTTGGGCTGGGAGATCAAGATGGTGGAGTAGAACATTTTTTTAATATAAATTTATTTATTTTTGGCTGTGTTGGGTCTTCGTTGCTGCACACGGGCTTTCTCTAGTTCTGGCAAGCGGGGGCTACTCTTGGTTGCAGTGCATGGGCTTCTCATTACGGTGGCTTCTCTTGTTGTGGAGCACAGGCTCTAGGCGCACGGGCTTCAGTAGTTGTGGCATGCAGGCTCAGTAGTTGTGACTTGCAGGCTCTAGAGCACAGGCTCAGTAGTTGTGGCACACAGGCTTAGTTGCTCCATGGCATATGGGATCTTCCCAGACCAGGGCTTGAACCCATGTCCCCTGCATTGGCAGGCGGATTCTTAACCACTGTGCCACCAGGGAAGCCTTAAGGACATATATTTCTGATGTATTTGTGGGAGGAGGTGAATCCATCTACATGTGGACCAATTCTCACAGAATACCTACTGAATGCTGGCAGATCTCATACAACCAAAACCACAAGACAGATCACCACATAACCGGGTAATATGAAAGAAAAAGAGGAATCAGGATGGGACTGGCACCCCTACAAGGGAGCTGTGAAAGAGGAAAGGTTCCCTCACACTGGAAACCTCCTTCACTGGCTGGGAGGTCAGCTGGGACAGACAGGGAGCTTCAGAGGCTCACAGGAGAGTGAGGCAGATGGCTTGTGGCAGGCAGGGCAGAGATAGAGCAGCTCAGAAGGTCCTTGTCACATCACTGTACTTCCCAGCCCCAGAGGCACATCTGCTGGTATGTGCAGAGGCTGGGTGCTGAAACTCAGGTTTCAGTGGACAGACCTGGGGACAGGACTCCATTTGGCTGTGCAGAGAAGCCCAAGAGGCCTGGAGTGTGGTCTGGGCTTCAACTGGGGGTGTACACAGCATGTAGCCTGGGTCCACCACAGAAGCCCTACTGTCAATGCACACAGGAAGGGAGGGGTGTGGCCTAACCATAGCAGTCACATCGCAGCCTGCTCACAGGGAGTACAGCTCCACCATTAGAGCTTGGGGAGCACTCAAGTGCTGGCAGGTTGCCCACAAAGCTGAGGTGGGGCTGAAATCTGAGCTGATTATTGGCACTCCCACAGCAGGTGCAGGGCACAGCTTCAGGAGGTTTACACCAGCACCTTGTGAGCACAGCACTTGAGGGACATCCAAGCCAATTACCAGTGTTCCCACAGCTGAGGCAGGTCCAGCAGCAGGCTTGGTCAGTGCACACAACAGGTGGCACGTGACATCACAGAGCACACGTCCTGGTGGACAGCTCCTGGGGAGGAATACACAGTGGCTCCATTCCCAGCAGGAGCATTCCAGTCCCACCTACCTCACACCACAGCTTAGAACGTAATCTGACGGCTTCTATTCCAACAACTGGGAGGAGCAGACCCTGCCCCCAACAGGGCTATGACAACCACAGAGCAAAGAGGAGGCCCCATCCAACATTCAGTGCAGGCTCTGGTCACACCCCCTGTTCAAGGGGGTAACGCTCAGCACACACTGAGGAAAGACATCTGGCACCCATACCCAAAACAACCCTTGCACCAAAAATACTGGATTCGCACAGGCAACACAGGGGTGCTCCAACATAAAAACAGCCCTTCAAGACCACAGTAGATAACTGTTTCTCCCAAATTCATAAAGTCAGAGAAACATTAAGTAAAATGAAAAAGCAGAGGAACCACTCCCAATTAAAAGAACAAGAGAAATCCCCAAAAAGAACAAATGATAAAACAGACCTCTCCATTCTAACAGACCCTGAGTTCAAAAAGAAGGTAATAAAAATACTGAATTAAGACTAGCAGTAGAAATGCAGGTCACTGTAACAAAGAACTAGAAACTATAAAGAGGAGCCAATCAAAATTAGACAACTGGGCTTCCCTGGTGGCGCAGTGGTTGAGAGTCCGCCTGCCGATGCAGGGGACACGGGTTCGTGCCCCGGTCCGGGAAAATCCCACATGCCACGGAGTGGCTGGGCCCATGAACCATGGCCGCTGAGCCTGCGCGTCCGGAGCCTGTGCTCCGCAACAGGAGAGGCCACAGCAGTGAGAGGCCTGCGTACCGCAAAAAAAAAAAAAAAAAAAATCAATGAAACCAAGAGCTGGTTTTTTGAAAGGATAAACAAAATCAACAAACCCCTAACTAGGTCCACCAAGAAGAAAAATGAGAGGACCCAAATAAACAAAATAAAAAATGAAAGAGGATAAATAACTGATCCCACAGAAATACAAAAAAATCATAGAGAATATGATGAACAGTTATATGCCAACAAATTGGACAACCTAGAAGAAATGAACAAGTTTCTATAAACATACAGCCTACCAAAACTGAATCAAGAAAAAAATAACCTGAACAGACTTATCACTACAAGTGAAATAGAATCTGTATATAAAAAAATTAATATACACTTAGATGTCATACTTGGGTTTCTTGTGAGGATTACATGAAAAGTAGATAATGCAGTGCTTGGTACATAATAAATATTCAAAAGAAACATTCAGAATCTGGGGGCTATTACTTTCTCAACCCCAGGACTACAAAGGCCACAGTCAGTCTACTGAAAAGGAAGTATTATCCACTACACGGAACTTCTGGACTACACTTCCCAGAATCCCAAAGTAGTAGTAGGGCTATACAGCCTCATCTGCCTGGGGCAGAAAAGCTTCCAACTAAGACGACTTATGAGGGGGTTTTATACAGCCTTCTAAACCTAAGTCATGTAAATCATAATATGGCATTTTCATTTTTAGAAATTATTTTCATAAAAACAGTAATTTCATTAGAAGTACCTAAAATATACAACAAAATGTTATATGGAGGAGGGCCAGTAAGGACTAAGGACCCTTTTTTCTTTTTCTTACCAAAGAACAAAATGCTGATAGATTCTTATTGTATTGATAAAGTTTTCCTGTAGCATACCGTATTGACAAAGGTGTTAAAACTCATCAGCTTGTTTTTCTTCCTCCTTAACGTAGTTTAAAAGAATTTGTTAGGGTCACCTAAAGAACCTGAGTCCTCAAATTCACACATAAATCTCACAGCAGCAGGAGCCAACGATCTGCCTCAACTGCTTCAGTGTCATCAAGATTTCACTGAAGAGGAAACAGAGCTCAAAGATGGAGAGAAAACATTCATGTGTTTCAGCAAAGCTGATGCCTGCTGGAGAGGTGAGAAGTATTTGCTGCTTCAATGAGTCAGATGAAACCTACCAGCCTTGGTGGAGGCGGACAGGCTTTGCAAAAGATTTGCTTAAATAAACCGTGTCCCTCGCATGGCTCCTAGTGGCTTTCTCTTCAGATGATACCCCTCTTAGGTGCAAAGTTCAGCATCCACATTCAGTCCAATCGTCAGACCTTGGGAAAGAGGTTATAGAACTGCCTTCTGTGAGAAAATGTGGTTTACTCCATGCGGGCCTGCCAACCCTTCAAGAGCTAAGTCAATATAAATTTACAGAGAGGCTGCCCCTTAAACAGTTGACATGTGTGGGGAAACTGAATTTAATTATATCAGATGAATAGAAAAGCTTTTCATAAATATACAGTGCCTAAGAGAGTGGGCATTACTATCCTAATGTGCATAACGGCCTAGAGTACAGGGATGCAACATTGCCCAAGTTCTCGAGAAATAAGAGAATGCATGGGATAAAACTGTTTTCTCAGCCTGTACGCATCTGATATTCACTCTGTATCATATAACCTGAAAGGCTCAAAGTCTCATTTTCAGGTACAGCCTAAATTCTAATACAAAGTAAATTAGACATCAATTTAACCAATTGATTTTTTTCTGAGACAGAGAACACTACTGACACGTATTGCAAAGATTAGGCCATAATTATTTCTTTACAATAAACAATTTTGGAATATGCATGTGGATTTCTCATTTTTATACACAAAATATCACTGGTTTTTCCCAAATGAGAAAATGTCAAAAATGCCAAGGATAGAAAATGGAATTTTGTTTGCACTCAAGTACTTGATCAGCTGATTTTAACCCAGGAACTCAGTCACAACTATCTTTATGTTGCACATGAGCACAGGCACACATTTTGTATCAGAAAGACTCTTCAGTTACTCTTCCAGCTATTCTTGAATCCAATCTTGACATGTAGCCCTGGGCTTCTCATTCAAGACCACACCACTCCTGGGAGTTCCCTGGCAGTCCAATGGTTAGGACTCGGCACCTCAGCACTTTCACGGCCAGGGCCCAGGTTCAAGCTGCGTGGAGCAGCAAAAAAAAAAAAAAAAAAATACCCGCACCACTCTAGACATACCAAAAAAACAGGACAACAACCAATACAAAGCCCAATTTTAAAGTTAATTTTTATTTTTATTCCCTAATTTAACCTGCGTAGTACTAATACCTTCTCTTCCTCTCTGTTACTCCACAAGAATTAAATGCCTTCAAATTGCTCCTTGGCTATCAAAATTTTGCTCAGTGTGGGTCCCTTGGTTTCCCTATCTTCCATGTCATATGCTCCACAGTTACATCTTTTTCCCTTTTCCACAGAGCTCCCCCCTTTCTCCTCCTGTGGACCTAAAATGGATATTAGGAAAGCAATCTGATTGGACTAAGGCACCTGAGCAAAGAATTTCTGATGTGATACCTCCCCCTTACCCAATCCTCATATCTTCCCAAAAAAATGTATATTTTAATCCTAATGATTTTTAAATTACAGAAATCACAGGCATAGGATATTTGAGAAGAGACTTTAAAAAGAAATCTTGGTTTAATGATTTTCAAACAACTTTTTTTAGCTCAAGAACATTTTCTTCAAACAAAACTTATACAAAATCCCAATGTACAAAACATAAAAAAAAAAAAAAAAACCCCACAGAACTTCTTGTTGAAGTAATGACAGGAGGACATAAAGACCAGTGCTGTTATTTGCTCTCTCACGCAGAATAGCCCTAGACACACATCCTCAGAATCTTTAAGGGTTGCTTTCAGAGTGAACTTTGAAAATGACTGAAAATTCACTCTACCATGTCTCAAGAAGAGAGGCAGACCTTTAGCTACTTGCTTCCGTCATATAAGACAAACTTCGGACTACAAATACAGTTACACCATTCTCACCCACCGCCAATGTCCTATCTATGGTCTAGTCTTCTCTTAGAAGAAGGAATCACAGAAAAACCACTACTAACACCATTTTCCTTCCACTACAAGAACTTTTTCTAAACTCTGATGCCTGGAGGAGCCCAATTTAATCATTGACCTACTACGTAAAAAGGACAAATGCCCCAAGTGTTGAGGAACACCACACTCTTTTAAATGAAGTAGTCTAAGAATCTAGCTATATCAAGCATAATCAAAACGTTTGTGGAATGGTAGAATTATATTTTTAAATACATTAAATGTATTTGAAACTCCTACTTTGAAATCATCTTCAATTTTTATTTTTGTAGTATAATGGCTTCATTCATGTCAAATAGCTTTCTTGTATCATTAGTTTCAAATTGGGAAACAGAAATCACACATAAACAAATTTAAGCAATAAGGCATTTTCTGAATGATTGGTAAATTTTTACCCACCCAAAATTGCCAGATAGCAATATTTCTCAAGTTGAGTGCTGCTTAAAATATTATGCTTTTTTTAGCTTTTCAACAGTTTTATTAATTTGCCTGTCTTTCAGGAGCTGCTTTGAAAGATGACACATCGTATCTTAAATTGCTTATAAGATTCAGATATACTGCATATAATTTCCTCACACTTGATTAAAATTATTACTTATGAAGCAAATAGTATTTTAGCCATTGCTTTCTATTTCGTCACTTTCTATTAAGAAATTTGGAAGTAATTCATTGGAAGAGAAACAAAGAGGCAAAGATTTTCTAAAGAAAATCCAAATAAAATAATTTGGCAATTACAAAGAAAACTGTACATTTTTAAAAGATTTCCATGCTTTTAAAAAATATCACATAAACACCTCCAAATTTGTATAACTAGGAAAATTGTTCACCTGTTAGAAATCATTTCCTTTTAGACAGTTTCCAGATTGTTACTCTATCATTTATTAGCTCCCCTAAATCTGTGCTACTGCTCTGTTGAATAGGGGAAGCCAGATGTTAGTTGGGTTAACGGTACCATGACAGTTTTCAATACACAGAAGCATACCCCAGATTAACAAACATGTGCTTTTCATTTGTGGATATATAAGACTTTCAAGTACAGTAAGCAGGGTTTTTTAAGTTATTATAAAATAATGGCTATGTTTCCCTGTGCTGGTCAATATAGCCTTGTTGCTTGTCTGTAGTTTATCTTAATCCCATACCCGTATCTTGCTCCTCCTCCTCTCTCTCCCCACTGGTAACCACTAGTTTGTTCTTTATATCTGTGAGTCAGTTTGCTTTATACATTCGGTTATATACATTCATTTGTTTTATTTTTTAGATTCCACATATGAAGTGACACGTATTTGTCTTTTCTCTAACTTATTTCACTAAGCATAATGCTCTCTAGGTCCATCCATGTTGTTCCAAATGGCAGAACTTTTTTTTATAGCTGAGCAATATTACATTGTGTATATATATCATATCTTCTTTATCCATTCATCTGTTGACGGACACTTAGGTTGCTTCCATGTCTTGGCTATTGTAAATAGTGCTTCTATGAACATTGGGTGCACGTACCTTTTTGAATTAGTGTTTTCATTTTCTTTGGGTAAATACCCAGGAGTGGAATTGCTGGATCATACGGTAGTTCTTGATAACTTTTATAGCTTTTTCTATACAACAATGGCATCTTCAATGATGTGATCCTTCCAGACTTCCATGATGTCCTGTCTATCGGGGTTCTCTTCCATAGTGTATACAATGCTTTCCATAGAGTAATGTGTGTAATAATCCTTAAAGGTTCTTATGACCTCCTGATCTAGAGGCTGAATTAAAGACATTGTGTCTGGGGGCAAGTAAACCACTCCAATATCTTCAGTGTTGAACTCATGGGATTCTAGATAGCCAGGGGCACTGTCCAATATCAAAAAAAACCCAAAAAACTTTAGAAGGCCATCCCTTACTGGCATGGTACTTCCTGACTTCAGAAACAAAGCATCAACAGAACCAATTCAGAAAAAAAGGGTTCTCATTGTCCAGGCCTTCTTGCACAATCAAAAGACTAGCAGCTGGTGTTTCTTTTCCCTTCAAGGCTCAGGGGTTAGCAGCTTTGTATAAGGGCAGTCCTGACCATAAACCCTACTGCATTCACATGAAACAGCAGAGTTAGACTATCCCTTCCTGCCTTAAATCCTGGTACTCGCTTCTCTTCCTTACTAATAAATGTCCTTGTGGTATTTTTTTTTCCAGAATAGGGTGCTTTCATCTGCATTAAAAATGTGTTCATGCAGATATTCTTTGTCACTGATTTTCTTAACGGCATCTGGGAACTTGTCTGCTGCCTCTTGGTTGGCAGAAAGCTGCTTCTCCTATCTTGATATTTAAGCCAAACCTCTTTCTAAAATTATCAAACCACCTTTTGCTTGCATTAAATTCTCCAGCTATCGACCCTTCCTTCCTTCTGCTTCAAGTTGCTATATAATGACTTCACGTTTTCTTGAATCATTTTAGAGTCTATAGGCATGCCTTTCTTGTAGCACTCCTACACCCACATAAAAGTTAAGCTTCATTATCAATACAAAATAAAAAAATGTTTCAAAAAGCTGTAAGTTTTTGCATCTGCACCCATAGTGCAACAACAGATTCCTGAATTTTTTTTTTTTTTTAAACATGGTCCTTATGCTGGATTCACTTCTCTTGAAATGGCGGGCAGCTGCAGCTGTAGATCTTAATCTGTGATACATATCAAGCAATTCAGCTTCTTGTAATGTCATGACTTTTCTCTGCTTCTTGGGAGCACTTCCAGTATCACTAGTGGCACTCTGTACGGGTCCCACGGTATTAGTAGGTTTATGGTATTGCACTAAATGTGATGAAAAATACGTGAGAACTGCAAGAGATCACTTTTTACTGTGATACACAATTTACTGGAGAGAGAAACTGCTCAGGCAGAGACGATCAGCATCACGTGGCATTTAAGTGAATACCTGCAACATTTGAGCTCACCACAGCAGCAACAGGAGGTGGCTACGAAATTATTACAGTAGCACAGTGTGTACTACAGTCAATTTTATGCAGTTATAATACTTCATCTTTACATTTGTTTACATTTCTCTCAACTGCAAATGACACCATGTATGGTGTGTGTGCGCATAAATTTTGATAAATTTTAACTTTTTACAATAAATTTGTGTATAATTTATGGCAGTAAATGATAAAACAGACTAGTAACTACATATATTTTATGTACTCATGAAATACCTTCTTAATTTTTTTGATATTTCTAGGCTACACGGTTCATCTCTGAGTTTTTGAATTGTCAAAACTCAAATATTTTCCCACCTATTTTAAAAAATCACCATGTAAGTGGACCCACACAACAAACCCCTGTTGTTCAAGGATCAACTAAACATCTTAATTTACATGCAAAAATTGTGAAATATTTGACTATAGGCTATACTATACTATTACCATTATAATACAATGGACTGTTCTAAAATATAACAGGTTAGATTTTTTAAAGTTTAGCACTAAAGAGAAAGGAAAAAAACCTCAGCACAATCACCAGCTAATGGCTTCTGCAGCCCCTAAACTCCACATTTGCAACGCTAAGTCAAAGCTCATTTCCAACCCCGGTGAGTAGAATAAGTGAAATATATCAGTTCTGCCTGTATTGTTTCCTGTTGCTGCTGATTATGTTGGCACTAAGTTCTTAAGAATTCTTTTCCTCTAGTATCTCTTCTTTACCTCCTGAACCAAACATTGATGGTGATTGTGCTGAATAATTTTGTGTATCAACTTGACTGGGCCATGGGGTCCCCAGATATTTGGTCAAGATTATTCTGGATGTTTCTGTGAGGGTATTTTTGGATACGGTTAATATTTAAATTGGAAGTCTGAGTAATGCATACTGCCCCCCCACCCAAGGCAGGTGAGCCTCAGTCAGTTGAAGGCCTGAATAGAATAAAAAGGCTCAACCTCGCCAAAGTAACACAGAATTCCTTTTACCTGACTGCCGGCAAACTGGGACATCAACTTTTTTCCTGCCGTCGAATTTTAACTGAAACACTGGCTGTTCCTGGGTCTCAAGACTGCCAGTCTTTGAGCAGGAACAACACCATTGACTCTCCTGGTTCGCATGCCTTCAGACTTGGACTGGAACTAAACTATCATCTCTCCTAGGTCTCCAACTTGCTGAGTCACACTGCAGTCCTTGGGACTTGCCCACCTCCATTACCACAGGTCAATTCTTTACAATAAATCAACATATGATATTTGTAGAGGGGGGATATAGAGAGATACAGGTATAGAGATATAGATACAGATCTCCTATTGGTTCTGTTTCTCTGGAGAACCCTAACTAATATAGTGATGTTACATTTTTATTGATGCAATCCCCAAACTAAAGATTTGTGTACTGCTTGCAGAAGATGTGGACTATTTGCAGAAGCAAATTTAAGACCCTAACTTATTTTTATTTCTGATATATTTGCAGGCACTTAATGTTTCACACAAACATTTTTGAGAAAAATTTGTCCTTAAACCCCAAAAAGAAAAATGTGGCAATGGAGATATAAACTTGAGTTTCAAGATGATAAAACTGTCTCCAAATTTCCACCTGCAAGTCAGCTTTCACTGCACATAGACCCATTTTACCAGTTTTCCTGGAGTAGAACAGTAGGAGGATCAGCAAGCATTATGTAACAAAATACCTGCCCTCGCAAGAAATTTCAGCAAGTTCTGGTAAAAGGAACTATTTTCTCTTAGGCCAGTATTGATTGTTCATATGTCTATACTGGTATTAGTAAACCAATTAGTTCATAGCTATACAAGTAATGTTAACTGCAAAGGACAGTATTAAAGCTATTTGTCTCAAGCAGTTTTTTGCTTTTGTTTTTGTTTTTTTTTTTACATGTAATTACAGTTATTCCAAATTATTTGAATATCATAAGGCAGTTCTGAAATTTCTTGCATATCATGCAGTTTGTCTATGGCTGAAGAATAATGATAAAAGAGGCCCATTACCTCTCTAGCTATGACCAGTAATTCTGGAGTATGTTTTAAGCTGTGTTTTCTTTCTGAACACCCAACTGAAAAGTGTGTATAAACATGGGAGGCTTCCCATATCCTTCACAGTCCTCACCATGTGTATGTACCCCCAATAACATTTCTATGATGTTAAAATACATATGCAGTTACTCAGATATGCAGTTACTCAGTTTACCAAAAGCTAAGCTATATAGCAGGTTCGTGCAGACACTGAGACAAGACTAAAGCCAAGATTTAGTGCATCCCAAAAGCCGGGCTGGGAGACTAAAGCAATTAGGAGCCAAAAATACAGGAAAGGCTGGCCCACCCTATCTCCTGGATCTAGCAAAGAACAGCCGCTTGCCAAAAGTATTAAGCAATGACTCAGATCTCTGGGTGGTGATCAGCGCTACTAGAGGTGACCCACAGCTAATGCCCACTGACAGTGCACCATGACGACATTCCAGGTATTACACGGGCAAGAAAGAATCCACAACAAACCTTCCGGTTATACCCATAGGTTTAAGGACAGTTTCCTTTAACAAGAGAAGGGCCCGTAACTAACTGGGTTACAGATCAGATTATCTTATTTCCAAGGTGACTGACATATGTGTTTCTACATACACCCCTAATGTGTACATATATCACAACCTGGCAATAAAAGATGAGAATACTCATGGTAATATCAAGGCTTCTCTTCTTAAAATCTCTTTTCAATTTTGGTTTACAAATGAAATGAACTCAATTAAAAAATAGGAATTAAAATGGCTACTTGTCATGTAGAAAAATGGCCCCTAAAAGTAAAATATCCCTTTATTGGGGAAAGGTGAGCAGTTCCCATGATGAAAAGTTTGCTCCCTTGTTTAATTTGGTTGTGACCAAAACTAATCTGGAATCAAAGTCAGGGCAGGTAGATAATGAGTCGCTGAATTTAACCAACTGAACCATTTAGATAAGAAAAAAGGGCTTATCATTTCAGACATTTTGCTTCACTGAATTTGGGAAGTAAAACATTTACGTGCTTTTATGCGCTTTATGATAAGACTTTATACAAAAATGTTACAATATGCATTTGCTTTACTGTGAGAACAGCTCTTGTATCATTGAAAGAGGACTGTAAGTCACAATTACCATTCCTTTCTACATGCCAAGTTTTCTGGGTTATTTTGTCTGAGAGACCATAAGTCTACCTAATTGACCAAATAGATCACTAATTCTATCAGAATCAACAGCTGAAGTTGAGTGTAGCTAAATTTAACTTCTCCTGGGCACAGAATTCTCGCTTGTTAATACTTTTATTGAACTTTTATTACTCAAATAAATATACGATCAATGGAGAAAATTTAGAAAACATGGATAAATAGAAAAAAACAGACACAAAATAAATGACTTAAATTCTATCATTAAACACTGAATAAACAACAGGTTTATAAAACTATATTGGTGAATCACCAAAACGTTTTGTTAAGCAAAAGAAATCTGACACAAAAATGTACATATTGTATGATTCCATTTCTAAAGTTCAAGTAAGTAAAATCACCTATTATAATAAGAATAATCACAGTGGCTGCATATGGGGATGTTGACTGGAGAAAGGCACAGGGGAACTTTCTGAAGTAATGAAAATGGAAATATTCTGTATCTTTATAAGATGTGGGCTACATGGTTCTATGCATTTGTAAATCTTACCAAATTTCACACTTCAGATCTTTGTAATGCATTACATGTGAGTTATATTTTAATTAAAAACATGATGCTGTTATGGATTTTCCAGGAGGGCTAAATGATTTGCATCGTTGTACTTTGTTGTCATGTTATTTATAAACTTTTTTAAAAGCTTACCTTAAAATTATACATAGAAAAGCTTTATCAGAATACTGTTATCTTGTTTTAAAAGTGAACTTTAGGACCACTAGCCATTTCTTTGGAAGTTGGACACAACAGTGTTACTAGAAGAACTTTAAATGGTCCCACCACCAGCCTGGTTAAACAAGTTATCTTATAGTTATTTGAATCTATAAGAATAACTTTATTTATTGCCTTATTATAATTAATTAGGGCATGTGAGCCAATATGAATGAGCCAAATTCAGTCACTTGCCATTTAAATATTTGCTACATCAATTTAATTTCTAGCAGTATTAGTACCAATACCTAACACAGATTAACCATTTATAAAATTCTTTCACACCTGTTATCTTACTTACTGCTCTTAACAACTCCATATAGTGCATACTTTTAGCCCCATTGAATTGACCTGACATGAAAATGGGCAATCAGTCAGGTTAAAAGATTTTTCCAAGAACATGTGTATCAAGTATGAGAGTCAAGATTCAAAACGAGATCTTCTGTTTCCATACTTTGTGCTCCATCCAACAAACTAGATCTGACTAGCGGATGAAAACAAGGTTATTTCTCGACAAATTCATAAAAGCAAGAAGAGAAATGACACACTCTTCTGCTTTAGGGTTAAGACAGTCGCCATGTCTTAAATCATAGACTAACAAAATATTTGAAAAAAAATTTTAGATGACTTTAAAAAGAGTATGCAAAATCAAATTGTTTAAACCTCAAAAAAAGATAACACTGAACTTCATTTTTCTAATCTTTACCTATCCAAACAATGTTTTTATAAAAATTATTTTATTTTATAGCTTTTTCCTTATCTTGTTAGTTTAAATTAACTACATATGGTGTACTCATTGCAATTGTATTAACTATTCTTTTACAAAAGCATTTTAAGAGCTACATAGCATTCTACTGTATGAGTATGCTATAAAAATATTTAGCCATGGAATTATGCATTTGTAATTTGATGATGGATATGTTTAAGTTTTTAAAAATCAATGATGATTCAAATTGCATCTTTGATGCATTTGACCATTTCTCTTCTAATTACTGAAAGTCATAAAACTGGTAGAGATTTTAAATTATCCATCAAAGTCTATTCTCCCCTTCTTCCTGGAAACATAGCTGGGGACCAACTACATCCTCCAAATCCCCTTGCTTCTAAGTGTGGAATGTAACAAGAAAATGTGCCATTTCCAGGCCTTGACTTTAAAACATTGCACATGGGCTTCCCTGCATTCATCTCTCCCCAGCCACATCCCATCCCACACATGCCTCAACTGAAACCAAGAATTCACAGCAACCCATCTTTAATCAAAACAGATGACTACATACCCTAGAATAGTGCACTGACTTGAAAGAAACCTGATTCCCTGAATGACTGAGTGGAAGCTAACTTCCCCATACCGTTCCAGGACGACTGTGAGGGAAAGAAAATAATGTACAGTGGCCCTTGGTATCCACAGGTTCTGCATCCTCAGATTCAACCAACTGCAGATTACATACTATTACTATAATCTGCAGTTGATTAATGTGTGGATGAAGATCCACAGATACTGAGGGCTAATTATGAGACTCGAGCATCCATGGATTTTGGTATACTGAGGTAGGACTATATTTGTTCTTTAATAGTAACTTTATTGGCTCTCTTTGTTACAGGAGCAGTTACACCTAATTTACCTTTTACTTGTCCAATGGTGGTTTATCTAATAATAAATAGTAACCCTATTTTAGCTTGGTCTGTAATTCATTTCATATTGGAATTTCTTCTTCCTAAAGTCCTAAGATCTATGTGAAGCAACTCAATCAGTTTCCATTTCTGCATCTAGTGGTAATAATATGGAATAAGCAACATTCCTTTTGCCACAAATATGGAAGGTTCTCAATGTTATCTGCTTCCACTAGAGCTTATTGACATTTGACAAAACACGGCAATACCCACCCTCACCTCAAGAAGCTCACTAGCCCTGTCACTGATACCAAGTTGCTATTCATATAATAGGATACACGTGCAAAGAAAGCCTGGAAATCAAGTTAAGGGCCTACTTTTCACATATACAGAAACTGATGTCCAGAGAGGTTAGGAAGCTTGCCAATGGCACATAGATGTAGATGCCACGTAAGTACCAGAATTGGAATTCAAATCCTGATCTGGTCAAGAAAACATTTGACCGCTCTAAAATACACAAGCATAAAAATTTTCCAAATGTTCTGACTTTGAATATCCAGCCATATTTCCTTTTTTCCCCAATGTTACCCTTCTTTGAAGCCAAATATACTGCAGTCCAGTACACACAGTCCAATCAGTTCTTCCAAGCTGAGTGATAACCATTCATTCATTGATCAATTATTACACAACCACCATGAAGTTAGTGCTAGTGAGTCAGATAAAATTCCTGTCTAAGGAAGCATATATCTGGAAAGCTAGAAATTATAATACAATACTCTGAGTGTTAAGAGCTATGTAGGATAGGGGAAATACAAAACGTTTATGGTTTTATATAATCACAAACCCTAACCCACTCTTGAAGGTCATGGAAGGCTTCCTGGAAGGGTTGCCATGAAGTTGATTCCTAACAATGTATAGATGATAGAGAAGGAGGGAAGATGGAAGCACGACATATAATGGAACTCCAGATGAATCCAGTTTAACAGCTATGCCCATCTCCTTCAAATCCATTACCTTCTTACCCTCCCCATATGCTTCTCCTCATATTCCAATTTCTGTTCCAAGTGGTGAGACAATACTAGTCATAACCATGAAAAAAAAAAGTAAAACACCTACAACACCAGACTCCAATTTAAATTAAAATTGTTGAAAATAACTTCATTTTACTGCCAATTTACAATTCTTCTTACCATCACATTAATATTCTCTACAAAACTGAAATATATGTGCTGAAAATATTCAGGGTTTTCATGCATCAAGGACCATGATTTTGAAACTTTTCTCTGGAGTTCCTTAAAAGCTTGATGAAGCCTGTAATCATTTGTCTGGATGGAGGTGGTAAATGGGCCTGCAGTGGTGTCTCTGGGTCATGTAATCATCTGCTTCTCTAGTCTCTAGAGTTAAACAAGGAACGTTCCCGATTGATAGCACAGGTGCAAGTCATCTCACATAACACTAGCTTTCCCAAAAAACCTCTTAGTCATAGATGTGGAGGTTTGTTGCATTTTACTAAATGTTTAAATAACTATGAAAAAGATTTATACTCCATGCTTGATAATAAAATAGAGTTAAATATCTGTTAAAACATTACCAATAAAACTTTTAAAGCAGCTTAATATAGGTAAGGAAATATGATATTGTATTTAAAAACATATCATGGAATGTGATATATATATAAAATGATGATGTACAAAATACCTAATGTGTCAACATAATGAAGTCTTCTTTTCAAGGATGTACAGATATATACTAAAAATTCTTTAATGATATAATCTTGTGATTATGCCAATTTTGAAACATTCCAACCTGACATAACAATCTTAAATAATTAGAAACATGAAATGGAGCAAAATTAAATATTTTCTACTCATTACTGAAATGCCAATTTATTAATGATGCACACCAAAGAAACTGTGCTCTGAAAAGATATGGAAAAAATTCAGTATGTATCAGTACTATGAAAAGTTACTGAATGAAAAAGTTAAAATTTAAAACCAGACCAAGTGATCACATTAGCATAGTCCAATTTTAAAATAAAAGTTTACACAATGAAAAAGCCTCATTAAGAAATCCTTATGCTAAAAGCCACAGATGTAATAATACCATGATAAAGATGCAGTTCTTACGAACCAAACATTTCCTGTTTTGTGGGAAGGAGTACGCTCAAAGAGCAGGATATTTAAAAGATTTAATAATTAAAGCCTTCATTTTACAAATAGCAAAAGGGCAATAATGGTGCTGTTTCCATCACTATCGTTAAGTGCAAGTTGTGTTCTACTGCTCTCAAGAGAAAGTGAATGTTCTCCAATGGGTTCTGCTATCCTCTCTTCTGCTTCCAATTGATTAACTATCACATGGTTTGAAAAAATTAGTAGTTACACAGGTTTAAACATAGAAAGTTGGAAAAACAATAAGCCACCACCTTACACGCTCAATGTTTTTATATAATGCCATATAATATTTATATAAAACAAAGTTCTTTATTCACTTTTATATGTAATAAGACAAACCAAAGAGGAAAAAAACTTAGAATTCAAAAAGATGGACTGCATAATGTCTCACCTTGACTGTAATAATTACTTTGATCCAGTTTATCAGAGATGTCTCTCAATTGTTTTAAGTATCAACATCAACAGTTCAATTCAAACATTAACAAAATGTTCCTTCTATAAGATAAATGTATTCCCTCAACCCCACCTCACCTTACTAAGTCTCTCAATTTTATCTAGTGTTTTAGATCCAAACAAATGCCATTTCCATGAGCACATCCCCAATAATTTGAGAAATTCAACTCCTAGTCACCTCCCATGGAAGTTCCTTATTCACTCTAAGGCAGTGGTTCTTCTGCTTGAGTCAAATTTGATGAGCTCAATAACAAACAAACCCAAAAAAAAGCACATCTTTTCCTCTAATGACTATATCCTGACAAAGGTAAAATATCCCACCCTGAGTGTTATGTAGTGGTTGATTATTAAGTACCCCTTTCAAATACACCATTTGAACAGCAAGCCTTCAATTGCATGAGCTGCCCTTTGGGAGCTGTACAATTTACCGTCAGGCTTAGTGTGGCGTTGTTTGCCTACTTTCCTTCTGTCAACATCAACCAGATGACTACACCCCAACTGTTCCAGTGTCCCAGATAGTCCAATAAGTCCTGTCTTATTCTGATTACCCAATATCAACCCTTCTCCTCTGACTTAACCCACCTTTTAGTCCAAATTCAACTGCATTAATCATTTTACACACCTGATTTGACTCTTTCATTAGTCTCAAAGCACCTAGATTGCACTCAGCTGTGTACCCCTGTCTGGCGCCATCCTATGCACCTAATCTTGCTTTGATGATGCTGACACGTTTCTGCCTGTTAACATGGAGGTGAGCAGAGCTCCCTGCTGGCTCCTGTTGGACATGAAGTATAAGCAAGAAAAAAAAACTAGCGTCAAGCCACTGAGATTTTTGGAGCGGTTTCTTACTTCAGCATAACATTGCCAATTCTAATACAGGAATTAAAAGAAATGTAAAGGATACCATTAAACACACTTGACTAACAGGATCTGTAATTAGTTAGAACTAAGGGAACCTTTTAGCATAAAGCAGTGAGCCAGAATTCAGTTGCCATCTACTTAAATAGAAATCGATTGACATTTTCTCATTTCAACTGAAAAAAAAAATGGTAGCATTTGGACTACAATCCTTCATCATTTCTTCTAAGGTGATAGTGTAAGAAATCAAGGCCAGTATTTTTATTCCATAACATCCGCAAAGAGTGTAACTCTAAAAATTAACCTCAGGAACAACACTCAATTTAGGGCTTTAGTCACACATTTGATATTAAACTAGCTATAAATTAGTTGAAATGTAGATTCCTTATCTACAGATTAATTCAGATTATAATTTTGGTACATTTTATGGAATTAGAAATCTGTGTCTGCTAAAAATAATATTCTAAATGTTCTTAGATATTAATAAAATGCCTAAAATATGATTTTTTTAGTAAACAATTAAAAACCTCATGATCAAACCACCCAATGATCAAACTGCTTAGAACAACATGTTATCATTTGACTAAAGAGTGAAACCTGAGATCTATTAAAGTACTTTTAGTCAAAACGTGTACCCATAACTTGTTAATGGTGTCAAAGACAAATTTTGGAACTATCACCTTTTGACTATGAGGGACACAATTCAGCTAATGAAGAAAAAGGTACTTGCATCTGGAAATGCATACCCAAATTCATTACGGTGCTAATTGGAACATATTTTTCCACTTTGATTTAAAGTGTTTGCATGAAGTACTTCTATTTATATAGTCCTTTAGTGTCTTCAGACACAGAGAACAGACTTGTGGTTGCCAAGGGGGGTGAGGGATGGATTGGGAGTTTGGGAGTAGCAGATGCAAACTATTATATATGGAATGGATAAACAAGGAGGTCCTACTGTAGAGCACAGGGAACTATATTGAATATTCTGTGATACACCATAACAGAAAAGAATATGAAAAAGAATATATATGTATGTATAACCGAATCGCTTTGCTGTACAGCAGAAATTAACACATTGTAAATCAACTATACTTCAATTAAAATTTAAAAATAAAGTCCTTTAAGGTCTTGTTCTTATTTCTTTTCTATTTCATTTTTCTCTGTTCAACTTAGTCATCACAGAATTTCATTGGATTTTTATAGTCTGGTATTTCCGTTAATGACGCAATAGTTTTTGTATAGGTTCTCAGGATTTCTATGCAAATTTCCACCATTTTTACAATTATAAAAAAAGAACAATGGGAGAGGTTGTGCTTCTGCGGAGGTAAAGGGCATATTAGAACTCTATTTTCCACTCAATTTCACTGTGAAGCTAAAACTGCTCTAAGAAATAAAGTTTTTTTGTTTTGTTTTGTTTTTTTGATCAGCCCAAGTCCCATAAGGACAGACGCACCATACGAGGGCTGAGGATTACCACCGTTCAAACCTCATCAATGTCGCATTGCGGGGTGGGGGGTGGGTGCGGAGCGGAGCGTTAGCCTCAGAAAGACGGCCTGCTGGGCAAAGGCCGGCAGATTACCCAACAAGCCTAGAGAGCACGACAACCGGCGCGGGTGCACAGGAGCGAAATGCGCATGCACGTACCTTGCTGACTCAGCATCCAGGCTCCCGGGATCCGTCTCTGGGCCTGAACCATGGAGAGATAGGGCACAAGCGGAGATTTCTGGGGGGCAGAACGGGCTACCAGGGTCCTTCCCGCTCCTAAACAGAGTTGCTAATTCCCCTGAAGCCAGCTCTCACCGGAATTCCTTACCCTCGTACTGGGCCGTGCAGGGGAGTCCGCTGATGAGAGACACCTGGGAGACCTGGGTCCCGCAGACGGCCTGTATATCTTCCCAGAACCGGGCCAAATTGGTCTGGCTCAAACTACCTTCACTGTCCTGTATCAGGCGTGCTGTCCAGGGAACCGCTGGCCCAGGAAGAGGGCCTGCTGGGCGTGGGCAGCCCATGTCCACGCAGAGCTAAAGGTCCTGGTGCCTGAGGTTCGGTGAGCGGAGCGAACGCCACCGGCGCGTGCTGTGTCACTCTGCTTCCAGGCTCCTCAGGAACAGTCCCAGGTCCAGGCGTGTAGGGGTAGGCTGGGGCCACAGGTGAGGACTTCAGGGCGACACACCGGCTGTCCGCGTCCAACCCAGGACAGAGTTGCTAATTCCCCTCAAGCCAGAATTCGCAGGATTTCCGAAGCCATTAGAGGCCTGACCAGGGCTGCAAGAGGTGGGAGACAGCTGCGAATCAAGATTGTCACACAGGCCCCAAGTTCCATAAGGACAGCAGGGCCACATGCGGTCTAACGGCTGCCACGACGCACTGCAGAGAACCGCTCGCCCAGAAAGACTGACTGGTGGGTGCTACCAGGCAGTATATAACAGGCGGAGAGGTGCTAATGAAAAGCAGGTGCGTCGACGCCAAAGACGCTGCGCTTGCGCAAACGACGCTGACTCAGCATCAAGGCTTCTGCGGAGAGATCCCCGTGCTCTAGCCACGTCAGAATAAACTGGCCACAGGTGGGGGCTTCTCCGAGACACGCCGGGCTGCCAGGATCCATCCCGCTCCTAAACAGAGCTGCGAATTCCTAAATCTCGCGTAAACTCCTTTGCCTGGCCATCACAGGTAGTACCGGGAGTCCACTGATGAGAGACACCTGGGAGATCTACCCACACAGAGGGCCTGCTTATCTTCCCAGAACAGGGCCTTAAGTGGCCTGGGTCAAACCAGCTTCCCTGTTTTGGGGGGGAAAAAAAGAGAAAGAGAGAGAGAGAAAGGAAAACAAATCACATTCTACAGGCCATTTGTATCTTGACTGTATTAAGCTAACCCAGTCACCCCTAGAGGGCCACGGCTACCAAAACAGAGGTGGGTATGGCATGGGTAGTAAAAGTCAAAAGCCACAATTATGATTTACTATTTTTTTTGGTGGGGGGGACGGGTAATGATCCTAAAGGTAGACATGATTATTATCTTAATTTAGTAATATCAGAACAGTATTAGTGAAGCTGAGCAATTTACCCAACATCATACAGCGAGTAAGAAGACCTGGGAATTTATCCCAAGCCCATCTGATATCAAATCTGATGCTCTTAGCCATCCATTGATTCAGTATTTATGGAGAATCTGTTATGTCCCTGACCCTTTTCTAGATACTGTAGACACAGTGGTGAACAAGACAGATTCCATGGAGGTGATATTTTAAGTCAGGCTAAAAGAAAACTATATATACATTTATACAGAGAGATGATATAGAGATAATTTATGTATATGTATGTATACTCAAAACACACACCAAAAAAATTTTTTTCCAGAAAATATAAAGGCTAAGTAGAGATTTAGTAGAAAGTGACTGGGAGACCACCTCAGACAGGTTAGTTAGGGGAGGGGGCCCCTGAGGAATATGCATTTTAAACTGAGACAGGAATGACAAAGAACCAGTCATCTGAAGATCAGAGGAAGAACATCCCCGTGCAAAATTCCTGAGGCAGAAATGAAGTCAGTTTTGCCTAAGCAGCCAAAATAAGGACATTATGACTGGAGCATAATGGAGCAGGGAGGCAGAAGGGAGGGGCCAGGATATGGAGTCTGGATTTCATTCTAAATGCAATGGAAAGAAGCCGCTAGTGGTTTTAAGCAGAAAAGTGACATTCCAGGTACTGTGTAGATAATAGACTGTAGGGCGGCACACAGGAGACAGTCTAGTTAGGCACTGATTGGGCTAATCTAAGAGGGAAATGACGGTAGTTTGGACTAAGGTGCTAACGGTAAAAAATGAAGTAAAAAAGGTAAATTCTGGATGTGTAAATAGAGACACAAGGTTTATGGTCCTAGCTCCCTACTGAATGAACATCCTAAAAATCACTGTGGAGACAACAGTACTGTCACCTTCCATGAAACAGTTCCACTTTAGTGGCTTGAGCAAAGAGCTAATATCCTACTGAATTTTAGTTTGAGGTGATATAAAGTCCCTGGGGAAATTACTTCTACATGTCAACACCATTATACTATTTGCCGAGTTCATCAATGATACCATACTATAATGGTAGAAATAAAATTAAAGTGAAATAAAACCTTAAAAACTCTAATCATCTTAATAAACACATATTTTTAGTTCCTCCCTGCATTTTATTGCATGATTTTAAATATAAGAGTAAGACTCAGGAACCAAACTATCCGTCTTTAAAATTGCCTGCCTAAGTGCATTTTGTAATATATGAGAGTTCTGTAAATCTCATTAAATGATGCAAGTAAAGAACTAATAAAGAATACTGGCCTGTGTGTTTACAGAGGTCCTATTTTCCTTTAAAGGCTCTTAATGAAGTTTAAGCAAAGTGATTCCCAATAAAGTGAGAAATTGTCAGTACAATTTTGAATTTAAATCAGGGCATTAAATGGTTTTAGAACTCTCAGGAAAAACACATCCATAGATAAAGTTCCTATCATCTTAATAGGAATATCACAAAAACTACTTTTATGTAAATATGATTAGTGAGATCCTATAAAATCACAATCTAAGATTTCAGCATTCTTCTTTCACTACCAAGACTAGTGAAGTGGAGTCAACAATTATTCTCACCACATCCAAACTCCACGTAGAGCTTCCATCTTCTTATCTTTAAAAGTACATTTACTGAAATGTGCTTAAAATTTTTCTACTTATTCTGCTTTCCTTGTTCTGCTTATAGTCATCTATCGTGTAGAATTTCAGTGGTTCTATTTCCTACTTGCTTGACCTTATGATCTGGGTGGGCAATTTATAAGCATGTATTATTAATGTACAGTTTGTGCTTTATTTGTGTTTCTATTCCTCTATTTCTTCTGAAACTTCTATTGTTCTTGATTTGAGAAATTTTGAGCTGATAAAGACTTACATGTTTATTTATATATCCTGGCTCCTCCCCTACCTCTTCAGAGCAGTTCCTCAGAGCTGAGAGGCTGTTTCCCAGGCTATAATCCTTGGTAAGCTTCCTGAATAAAACTGAAACTCACAACTCCTACCTTGGGTGTTTCTCTTTCAGTTGACAGTTTGCACTAGATGAAAGATAGTTATTGAGCACTTGAAATGTAACTGGTCAAAATTGAGATGTGCTGTAAGTATACAATACACACCAGATTTGAAAGACTTAGTACAAAGTGTGTAAAATACCTTATTAATATTTTAATGGGGACTTCCGTGGTGGCGCAGTGGTTAAGAATCCGCCAGCCAGGCCTCCCTGATGGCACAGTGGTTAAGAATCCACCTGCCAACGCAGGGGACACAGGTTCAAGCCCTGGTCCGGGAAGATCCCACATACCATGGAGCAACTACTCCCCGTGCGCCACAACTACTGAGCCTGCACTCTAGCCTGTGCTCTAGAGCCCGTGAGCCACAACTACTGAGCCCACGTGCCACAACTACTGAAGCCCACGCACATAGAGTCCATGCTCCACAACAAGAGAATCCACCACAGTGAGAAGCTCATGCACCGCAACGAAGAGTAGCCCCCACTCGCCGCAAGCAGAAAAAAGCCCACGTGCAGCAACGAAGACCCAACGCAGCCAAATGTAAATAAATAAAATAAATAAATTTTAAAACTATATATTTTAATGGATTACATGTTGAAATAATGTTTTGAATATATTACACTAAGTAAAACACATTACTAAAGTTAATTTCATCTGTTTCCTGTTACTTTTTTTAATACGGCTACTGGAAAATTTAAAATCATACCTGTGGCTTGCATTTGTGGCTCTTTCATCCAGGCATATTTTCAACTTGCTGAAATTTCAAATAAAGCACGTGCCTTAGATCAAATCCCTATGGCATGTGAGATTTCTTTATCACTTGACTGAGACTTCTACTTCCAGTAACAGAAATTTATATCACACTATTTTAATAGGCAAAGTTTTTCACATAACTAGCTTATAACCCATCCAGTATCTAAATGACTTAAATGTTGCTCAGTATGTGTGCATGTGTGTGCATCTTATGAGAACCCATAATTTGCTCCCCTCACTGAAGAATTTTAAGTAGCCCTATTATCTCCTGCCATCTATAAGTGCACATACTTTCTATTCTGTGACCTTACCCATTTCATAGATCAGTAGTTCTCAGTCAATGAGAATTACTACACCAGGGTAACATGAAGTTTTCATAAGTGTGCCACCAAAAATGTTGACCACTAAAAATTTGTTTTTGCAATAAAAAGGCTGAAAAACAGCTCTATATACCTGTCATATGGAGCACTGAGCTGAGAGGGCAGAACTGATAAAGCATGTACACATTTTCATGCAGCACTAAGAGGTATAAGGTAATATCAAGCAGGCACCAGAGAACCAGAACATACAAAAATGTTGCTTCACATGTGCATATGAAAGTAGAATGCAGCCAACATTCAACAGTTCTATTCTAATAAGTCTACTAACAAGGAACTGGGGGAAAAGAGTGACCAAGAGATAAGCCCAGTAACTATGGCTGTCAATTATTTCAATCATACTATCAAAAATTCTAGATTTGAAAGTGTGCCACAAGTATAAAAACATTGAGAACTACTGCTGTAGATTAAAATTTTAAAGAAGAGAACCAGACTAGACTTATGGGACCCAGCACCGGAGAACTTCTTTCAGGAAGACATTGAACTTTAATTACTATACAGTCTGAGTATAAATTCAGTCAATTTTGTCATAAGTAAGTCTATATGTTATTATCTTATCCATAATTGTATAGTATGTAATAAAAATATATCTATAGCATTCATCTCCTTAACCAGTCTGTCTTTATGAAACCAGATTTAGCATTACCTATCTTTAAAAAACCAGTGTTGACCTTTAATGGTTCCTTCTTTCTTTTATAACTGTTCCTAAACTATTTAATAATCAATTTCAATGTCTGGATCAATATCAAGCTTATAAACTTTAGTTTCTGGGATTCAAATTTCCCTCTCTTGGGATATTTGAAATATTTGTCCATTTCTAGGCTTTTGATAGATTTCCAAAACAGACTGGTGTAGTATCAAAAAAAGATACCCTCCCAAGCCAAACTAGCTCCAGCTTTGGTACTGTCTATAGAACTTCAAGCTACTTACTTTTCCACAAGACTTCAGTTTATTCATCAGTAAACCAAGAATAATGAAATTACTTGCTTGTTATTTGCAAGGACAAATAGAAATTAAAATTGTGGACTGAAGGGCATTCAGTGGATCTAATTCTTAAAAGGACAAAAACTGAAACAAATATGGCAAAACATTAAAATAAGTCTACGTAGATATATGCTATATCTTTTTTAATATATGAATGATTTAGCAGAGTTTATCATAATATGAGCAAAATGCTAATAATTTAGCAAAATGTAGCATAGTTAGCTTCATCATTACAATTTTTTTTAAACTACAGGAAACAAATCTGTAAGTCTTTTCAAGAGAGTTCACATAACATATAGAAAAAAGATCTTTAAATCAGACAGATCTGTATTTTACTTCTTGTTCAGTCACTAATAAGCTGGTTAATGCTTGGGAAAATTTCTTTACATCTAGGAGCTTTGTTTCTTAATTTTTAAAATTAAAATAATCATATCTACCTTCAAGAGACATTGTAAGACATACACAATATGCTGTATACCACATATCTGATGCATTTCCCTGAAAATTCATAGTTGTTGTTATTATTACCCTGGGATATGATTTTTCTAGACCCATTGATACAAATTTATTTAAGTTAACAAAATACTTTTCCTTTTTTTATAGTATTTTTAAAATTACTTGTTTATTTTTGGCTGTGTTGGGTCTTCGTTGCTGCACGCAGGCTTTCTCTAGTTGTGGCGAGCGGGGACTACTCTTCGTTGCGGTGCACGGGCTTCTCATCACGGTGGCTTCTCTTGTGGCAGAGCACAGGCTCTAGGCACACAGGCTTCAGTAGTTATGGTGCATAGGCTCAGTAGTTGTGGCTCGCAGGCTCTAGAGAGCAGGCTCAGTAGTTGTGGCGCACGGGCTTAGTTGCTCCATGACATGTAGGATCTTCCCGGACCAGGGCTCGAACCCGTGTCCCCTGCATTGGCAGGTGGATTCTTAACCACTGCACCACCAGGGAAGCCCCAAATACTTTTTCTTAATGATTCTAGTTTCACTGTTTTAAAGCCTCTTAACTATTTCTTTTTTCCTTTCCAGTTTAAACACCATTTTTATGTCCCTAGCCAGGTAACATCTGACTCCTCCCCCTCCCACATGTCTCATATCTAATTAGCCAACCCGCCCTATTCAATCAGCCTAAGTGGTGTTCCTTGCCACATTCCCTCCTCTCCTTTCCCACTGCCACCATCCTTGTTCACACACATTGCCTCTCATCTGAACAATTAAAATAAGCGTCTAACTCCTGTTTGTTCCCCATCCAGTGAATTTTAGACACCAATGTCAAATTAACCTTCTACAGTTCAGAACAAGCTACTCTCCCGCTAAGAAACCTTTAAAGACTCCCCATTGCCTAAAGAATAAAATTCTTACCCTCACTTTCTTACCCTTCACGAAATGGCCTGAACTTTCTTTTCCAATTTAATTTCCCACAGCTTCCTGCAGTTTACCTTCTAGGCAAGTGGGTAAAGAGCCACTTGAAGACATGACAGCTATTTCTGATTTTCTGACTTACGTGAGTTATTTAAGATAAGAAGAAAGTCCAGAAGGAAATGATTGCATGATAAATAAATTCAATAAAAATATCAGTTTATCAAATTGCTTCGTTGAATTTCCTGGTTCATAAGTACTAAACATATCACTGGTGGGGGCTTGGGCTATTTTAACCCAGGTTACTTAAATTTTCTCTTAAATGTTGAGGATATTTTCCTATCTTATTAAGTAGTAGATAAGATAAGAGCATTTCCTTTTTTGCTTCTCTAGTGCCTGACAGGGATTACATCTTGAATCACAGAGGTAAAAGGAGCATTAAGATACATCGCTCCTGTTTTACAAACGACAAAACTAAAGCTCACAGAGCAACCATTTGAATTGCTATAAGTCACCTTCCCACGTAAGGGCACAAGGAGGTTTAGCCCAATGTGTATATTAACCACACAAAGTTGTACACTATTTTTTTCCTTATTTTTGTTTGTTAGAATGGTTTGTATATTTGTTTGGAAATACTTCATATGCATGTGTATCATACCCATTTTCCTATAACCTCTAAAAATCAAATATAATTAAGAGATAGTTTAAAATTCACTATTTTGGTTAATCACATGCAAACAAAGTAAATAATAAATATAATAAAAATAAATAAATAAAAATAAATAAAAAATATAATAAATAGATGCTACCAAATAGACCTCTACTTCCAGTAAAGAAAACTGTTTCCAAAAGTTCTTCAGTGTCACGGTTGTTAATAAAATATTTATTGATTTTCTCTGTTTTATGTCCAACTCTATGTTTCCCCTAAAATCATAAGTATTGATAGGGCAGGGAACAAGTTATGAAATTATTTTTTAGCTAATATCATTTGGAACACAGGGCTATGCACTCAATAAATGCACCTTGAAGTAAGTTTTGCTTATAATTTTCTCAGAGTCTCAGGCAGTTATATAATTATTTACATCCTAGAAGTTGTCATTCCCTGAAAAATTGGAAATAAAAAATGCAAACATGGTGTATAACTGTAGGAGAGGCAAGTTTTTACCTCTACACTCTTAGGGCTTTTCAGCTGGGCCTGAGAATTCATCTGGCATAAGGCAGATTAACAGGAGAAAAGCATACAAATTTACAAATATTTTATGTGACACAAGAGACCTCATACTGAAAGGAAGGCCCAAAGAAATGGCAAAACCTACATATTGATATTTTATATCAGGTTGAACAAAGAGAGGCAATGGTGGAAAAGTAACTAAAATTTATGGAGGAGCTAAAGGAAGATAATAGTTATTTTAACACAATTTGTTTGTACAGAATTCTCACAGCTTTGACTCTGTTGGAGAATGTTTATTTCTGCTGTTCAAGGAGGACATCTTCCATATAGGAGTTTTTATCCCCTGTTTTCAGGAATAAAAGCAGACATTAGAATGCCTTTCTTGCATCTGCTGCTTTTTTAAGTGCCCTTAGCTCAAAATAATCATTATGCCAAAGTCACATATTTTGTGGTGGCATATATTGCCACCGTGCATAACTAACATCCATTTACACAAAGTAAAAAGTAAGGCACACAAGCTCTCTCTTGACTCTTAAATTCCAGATAGATTTGATCTAAGAAAAAAAAAAACAGGCAGCTCTTTTTGACCTGCCACAAAAATGAATAGACTCCTGGCAGGGTCACATCAATGAGCAGGGAGCATTAACACAGGTGAGAGAGGTCCGTGTACTTCAGCCACATTACCTGGGACTTGCTCTTATGAATGATGCATTAGAGCACCAAATCAGAAAGCAGACATTACCTGTTCTGTTAGGTTTTACAGGAGAAAAAGAAAAATGAAAAGCATTTACTTCTTGGTAAATATGTGTTAGGAAGACAGAGACCATTTGATCCGCATCTCCACTAGACCAACAACTCACTTTTGAAGTCCTGAAGGCAACAGTCTGCCTACAGATATGTTCAAATGGACAAGTGGGTCCACTGGCTAAAGACCTGCAAACTGTTTTTCAGTAAACTTTTTTATTAATCTCATTCTGACATGGGGTATAATTCACAAGCTATACCAGGTCTAATGAATGACCCCACCAAAAGATCAGATGATAAGGATTTTTTTCAAGAACCGAAGAAAAGATTTCAGTATAAATCACTAGTCCCTCATCTTATCCTGCAGAGTTGCAATTCTACTCTTTGTCATAACTTCAGGCTAGTCCAGGGGCCAATCAGTTCTCCCCTGGAAATTTGCAGCAAACTTCTAACATCCCCATTCCAATCCCTACTCTGATACATTCCTCTAACTCCCCTTCAATGCATTCTGCACACTGCAGCCAGAATGCTGTTTCTAAAGTGCAATTCTGAAATGTTCCTCTGCTGCTTAAACCTTGCCATGGTTTCCCATTGCCCCTAGGACAGAAAAGGTTTAATATCACTGCAAGACTTTTCGTATCTTGTTCTTCATCAGTCATATGGTTCCATTTGGTCCAATGGCTCCAGTGGACATGGTACCTAGAATCCTCAAGTTTCTGAAGTATCTGTGGAAAGGTTTGAAAGCTTAATAAAAAGTTGGCTTCAGAATATAAGAAAAATCAGATATCAAATTTACCAAATATTGCATGAAATTTTCATAAAACATAACATTTTGTCAACTACTCAATTGCTGTTCAATACAGTTCTTGTGACCTTATCTATGAGATATATTTAATGTGGGATATGGGCACTGGGTATAGTGTGAATTGAAAGCTTCAAGGTAAAAGTGCCTAGGGATTCAAATGTCTTAAAATCACCCTGATATCTTGCCACTTTCCCACCCTCCACCCCATCCCACTCTCACCCTTCACTCTAGCTATACTGAACTTCTTTTGGTACTATAACATGTCATGCTATATTTTTCTTCTAGAGGTCTCATCAATGCCATTCCTTCTCACTGGATGACTCCTTTACACATTTGGCCCCTATCCACCTGGCTGACCGCCCAACTTAACCAATCTGGATTCAGTGGCCTCCCATCTATTTCCATGGCATCCAACGCTCTGCTGTCGTTAACACTTAGCACACATGATTGTGCCTCATTATCCAGCCACTGGACATTATCCCCATTCAGGAACATAAGTTCTGGATTGGCAAGGACTGTGTCTCTCCTTCTCTGCTGTTTACCACCAAGTCCCCACAGGCTAATACAGAGTCCAACATGCAGTAATGAACATTTGTTGATTGAATATGTAAAACCTTCTGACTCACCCAACCATAATTCTATGGTTTTGGTGAAATCTTCATATAAAACAATCGATCGGTATTTTTATTTTTATTTAACAGCTGATCTCAGTGGCCTCATACAGCCTGCTAAGTGTGGGGAGCTCATCAATGTCTCTTAAATTCAGACTGTTCTTATTTCGCTTTCAAATGTGCCCTACCTTACAGGAAATACTGATATTTAGGGTCTAAAAATTTCTCTTTACTTTGTATTTTTCTTTACAGTGAATTACCATCTGTGTTTGAATTGTTTATATGTCTATAAATTGAATTTTCCAGCGTCTTTGAAAGTTTTATTATCACTGTTTCACTATAATACATTTTTTGATTCTTTAAGTGAATTCATTTCAATCTGCAGCTGAAAAGAATAACTAATATGTATCTCAGAGAGGCAGTAAAAGTTAGGATAAGTAATTTCTCAGTAAACCCTAACTCCTGTTATGAGGATGTCACATAACATCCTCTGGAAACAGCCCTTTCCTTCCTCCTGACAGGAAAAGAGCAGTGTGATAGAGCGGAAAGAGTACTCAAACCTGGGTTCAAATCCTACAGCTGGCATTTACAATTCGTTAACCTCGCCAAGTTACTTAAGTGCAGCCAGTTTCCCCATCTATAAAATGGAAAAATAAAACCCACATTGCATAGTTTTAGTGTGAATTATAGATTACTTGGACAAAACACATTGTTCATTTAATAAAAACCAGCATTATTTTTATGCAGATTTTCAAATATTTTTAACTCTGTGCAAATGGTGTATTCTTGAAACTGTTTCTTGTAAAGCAATGTTCTTCATTCAAATTCCTGGAGGAACCTTCAAGATGGCAGAGGAGTAAGACGTGGAGATCACCTTCCTCCCCACAGATACATCAAAAATACAGCTACAGGTGGAACAACTACTACAGAACACCTACTGAATGCTGGCAGAAGACCTCAGACCTCCCAAAAGGCAAGAAAATCCCCACATACCTGGGTAGGGCAAAAGAATAAACAGAGACAAAAGAATAGGGACGAGACCTGCACCAGTGGGAGGAAGCCGTGAAGGAGGAAAGGTTTGCACACACTAGGAAGATCCTTCACTGGTGGAGACCGGGGGGGGTGGGGGGGGGGGGGGTAGGTGGGTGGGAAACTTTGGAGCCACAGAGGAGAGCAAAGCAACAGGGGTGCAGAGGGCAAAGCGGAGAGATTCTCACACAGAGGATCAGTGCCAACCTGCACTCAGCAGCCCGAGAGGCTTGTGGCTCACCCGCCGGGATGGGAGGCGGCTGGGAGCTGAGGCTCGGGCTTCGGAGGTCAGATCCCAGGGAGAGGACTGGGGTTGGCAGCGTGAACACAGCCTGAAGGGGTTAGTGCTCCATGGCTAGCCGGGAGGGAGTCCGGGGAAAAATCTGGGGCTGCCGAAGCGGCAAGAGACTTTTTCTTGTCTCTTTGTTTCCTGGTGCGCTAAGAGAGGGGATTAATAGCGTCGCCTAAAGGAGTTCCAGAGACGGGCGCGAGCTGTGGCTATCAGTGCGGACCCCAGAGACAGGCATGAGACTCCACCAAGAAGCCTGTGTGCAAGCACAGGTCACTATCCACACCTCCCCTCCCGGAAGCCTGTGCAGCCCGCCACTGCCAGGGTCCTGTGATCCAGGGACAACTTTCCTGGGAGAACGCACAGCGCGCCTCAGGCTGGTGCAACGTCATGCTGGCCTCTGCCACTGCAGGCTCGCCCCGCTTTCCAGTTCTAACTACTGTACCCCTGCCTCTCCCAGCCTGAATGAGCCAGAGCCCCCTAATCAGCTGCTGCTTTAACCCCGTCCTGTCTGGGCAGGAACAGAAGCCTGAGGGCAACCTACACGCAGAGGCGGGGCCAAAATCAAAGCTGAACCCCAGGAGCTGTGCAAACAGAGAAGAGAAAGGGAAATTTCTCCCAGCAGCCTCAGGAGCAGCAGATTAAATCTCCACAATCAACTTGATGTACCCTGCATCTGTGGAATACCTGAATAGACAATGAATCACCCCAAACTTGAGGCAGTGGACTTTGGGAGCAAATGTAGACTTGGGGTTTGCTGTCTGTGACTGATTTGTTTCTGATTTTTATGTTTATCTTAGGTTAGTTTTTAATGCTTGTTATCATTGGTGGATTCATTTATTGGTTTGGTTGCTCTCTTCTTTTTAAAAAAAGTTATATCATTTTCTTATTTTAATCATTTTTTTATTTTAATCATTTTTTTTCTTTCTTTTTTTCTCCCTTTTATTCTGAGCCATGTGGCTGACAGGGTCTTGGTGCTCCAGCCTGGTGTCAGGCCTGAGGCTCTGAGGTGGGAGAGCCGAGTTTAGGACATTAGACCACCAGCGACCTCCCAGCCCCACATAGTATCAATCGGCAAGAGCTCTCCCAGAGATCTCCGCCTCAACGCTAAGACCCAGCTCCACCCAACGGCCAGCAAGCTCCACTGCTGGATGCCCCATGCCAAACAACTAGCAAGACAGGAACACAACCCCACCCATTAGCAGAGAGGCTGTCTAAAATTATACCAAGTTCACAGACACCCCAAAACACACTACCAGATGTGGCCCTGTGCACAAGAAAGACAAGATCCAGCCCCACCCACCAGAACACAGGCACCAGTCCCCTCCACCAGAAAGCCTACACAAGCCACTGAACCAACCTTAGCCACTGGGGCCAGACACCAAAAACAACGGGAACTACAAACCTGCAGCCTGTGAAAAGGAGACCCCAAACACAGTAAGTTAAGCAAAATGAGAAGACAGAGAAATACACAGCAGATGAAGGAGCAAGGTAAAAACCCACCAGACCAAACTAATGAAGAGGAAATAGGCAGTCTACTTGAAAAATAATTCAGAGTAATGATAGTAAAGATGATTCAAAATCTTGGAAATAGAATGGAGAAAATACAAGAAACATTTAACAAGGACCTAGAAGAACTAAAGAGCAAACAAACAATGATGAACAACACAATAAATGAAACTAAAAATTCTCTAAAAGGAATCAATAGCAGAATAACTGAAGCAGAAGAACAGATAAGTGACCTGGAAGACAAAATAGTGGAAATAACTACCGCAGAGCAGAATAAAGAAAAAAGAATGGAAAGAATTGAGGACAGTCTCAGAGACTTCTGGGACAACATTAAACTCACCAACATTTGAATTATAGGGGTCCCAGAAGAAGAGAAAAAGAAAGAGTCTGAGAAAATATTTGAAGAGATTAGAATTGAAAACTTCCCTAACATGGGAAAGGAAATAGTCAATCAAGTCCAGGAAGCACAGAGAGTCCCATACAGGATAAAACCAAGGAGAAACATGCCAAGGCACATAATAATCAAACTATCAAAAATTAAATACAGGGCTTCCTTGGTGGCGCAGTGGTTGAGAGTCTGCCTGCCGATGCAGGGGACATGGGTTCGTGCCCTGGTCCGGGAAGATACCACATGCCACGCAGCGACTGGACCAGTGAGCCATGGCCACTGAGCCTGCGCGTCCAGAGCCTGTGCTCCGCAGCGGGAGAGGCCACAACAGTGAGAGGCCCGTGTACTGCAAAAAAAAAAAAAAAAATTAAATGCAAAGAAAAAATATTAAAAGCAGCAAGGGAAAAACAACAAATAACATAAAAGGGAATCCCCATAAGGTTAACAGTTGATCTTTCAGCAGAAACTCTGCAAGCCAGAAGGGAGTGGCAGGACATATTTAAAGTGACACAAGAAGGAGGGGATATGGGGATATATGTATACATACAGCTGATTCACTTTGTTATACAGCAGAAACTAACACACCATTGTAAAACAATTATACTCCAATAAAGATGTTAAAAAAAATTCCTTTCATCACATTGGCTTTAATTATAATATGTAAATTTGCTGGGGGGTGAGGAGGAAGAGGAATTCAAAAATGTGACTTTGACCTTTTTTTAGGCCTGTAAACTTTTCTAAAACAAATGTTTAAATGGAAGAAACATGATCACTTTTGGCCAAAGGAAAAATGTTCAAAGTCCTAAAAGCTTATACGAAAGGTATGGATTAATTTTACTAGGGGCACAATAGAATAGCTTAGAATAGAATAGCTTAGAATCTAACTTTAAGTATATAGCTCAACAAAACCCTGTGGACTGAAATAACATTCACGTCATGATCTGAATAGACTTGAACTATAACTAAAGCTATAAAAATAACAATTTTTAAAAATAAAATAAACCATTATACTCAGATTGTCTTGTAGTAATTTGGGGCCATAATCTCCTCCTTTTTCATATGATAGATTTGGTTGAGATAATGTCAGTGGTCCCTCCAGCTGTACTAAATACTCCCCGACTCACTTATCTGATACTACAGATTATGGGAAACGTTGATAAAAATGAGGTTGGTCCTCACAGTCTACCACCACAATGACAGTTTTGTGCCAATCCCAATAAGGCATCATAGCCTAAAACAGTTGTTCTTAACCTTTGGTAGGTCACAGAACCCTTTAAGAAGCTGAGGAAAGCTATGATGTCTCTCATGAGAATAAAGTTTATAATTCCATATAATATCTCAGGGAACCCATAAACCCCAGATTAAGAACCTCTGCATCAGGGAGTTTCCTGCTTTGGGGGCTGTCTTGTCAGCTCAGGCTGCTACAACAAAATACCATAAAGTGGGTGACTTATAAACAACAGAAATTTATTTCTCTCAGTTCTGGAGACAGGAAGTCTAGGGTCTTTATACATCAACTTCCAGCAGTCTTTAAGTGATGGCTGCTCCTGTGAAGCATTACTTCTTAAGCACGTCTGGATTACCACCACACAGATCTGCAGCCTACAGCTGCTAGAAAAGGTCCTCAAGCAAAGAGATACAGATGCTGCTGGTAATTGAAGTCCAGCCTGCCTGCAATGATAATGCCCAAGAGCAAAGGTACAGGACACAAACAGCATTTGCTGCCCTCAAAGTTTCCTCGACTGGAAAAGACCTACCCTTCAGGTAGCTGCAAAATGAGCCACAATGTCTATTACTTGCCTGGAAATGAGGATGCCTCTAGGATCAGTCTCCGCTCTTCACCAATATAGCCAATGCCCTTTTCGGCAGCTACTACCTTTCAGTTCCTATCTGTGTTAATAGGTAGGCAAATCTACACAGAACACATGTATAATATGACAACATAGAATTTAACACGTAAAGAAGTTTGGATTTCTGAGAAAGAACTGTACTATTTAAATTCACACTTTCCATTAACTTTTATATTATACGGGATAGAAATAGAAAATAGAAATAGAAAAATAAACATCCCTGCAAATGGGCAGATGCTTACTTAGGTATACACTTCAAAACATAGATGGAGCTCAAGGGGAATATAGTCAATATAGTTTAGAATCCTGGTCATTCACATTGTGTTTAAAGAGGAGTGAGCCTCAGACAGGCTGAATGACTTGCCCAAAGTCTCACAGGTAGTTTCTGACATAGCACAGCTCCTGTTTCACTTTCCTCTTCCCTGCATCATTCAGCCTTCTGTGGTTTTCCCAGGATTACAGAAGTGAAGTCTGTGATTTCCTGCAGTTATTATTTGCTCTAGTACTAACACTTATTAGTTTCACAAGGAGCTGCCTTCCTAATTGGCTTCTCATTTCAATCTAAACTACAATTTAGTGGCTTCCCTGGTGGCGCAGTGGTTGAGAGTCTGCCTGCCGATGCAGGGGACGCGGGTTCGTGCCCTGGTCCAGGAAGATCCCACATGCTGCGGAGCGGCTGGGCCCGTGAGCCATGGCCGCTGAGCCTGCGCGTCCGGAGCCTGTGCTCCGCAACGGGAGAGGCCACAACAGTGAGAGGCCTGCATACCACAAAAAATAAATAAATAAATAAACTACAGTTTAAGCTAACACTGATTTTCAGTAAGCTCATCTTTGCAAAGGATTAGAAAAATGTCCTCACTGAGCCTACCAACAAAAATCATATCCTGAAGATAATACACATTTTCCAAATTAAAACACACTAAAATGAGTATTATCCTAATAGATCAGGACACATTATTATTCAAACAAAGTATCACATGCATGCCTTTCTACCACTGTGTGTTACTTAAATGTGGCTTGAGCAAACAGCAGGTATTTTAAAAACCTTCAAAAAAACTCTAAGTTCAAAAAAAACTCTAAGTTCAGCATTATCTGCATATTTGTTTTAAAAGCAGTAAAAGGAAAAGCAATTCAGTTAATATTTCTTTGGGGTGTCCTTGGGACTGCCTTGATCTAAGGAAAGCATCTTCAAAGAGTCATGCACTGTGATATCTTTCTTCCAGTGAGAGGTTAGCTCAGAAATAACATCACCCTTCAGGAGGAGTGACTGTTTATAGTCACTCATCTTCTGTGACAGGTAGAAGAGGGAGAATTTTATCTAACCTGACTTAAAGAAGGAACAAGTAGTCAAAAGAGTAATAGGCTATAGGGTTTGTTCAAATTTAAAAAACCGTCATTTACTAGCTGTGTGGCCTTAAGCAAGTTACTTGACTTCTCTGTGCCTCAGTTGTCTTCATCTATGAAAATGCAGATAATAAAACCTACTTGGTGAGGATCAAATGAGATAATATATAAATATCACGCATCATTGTGCTTGGCACAGAAGAGAAACTTTTTATAAAAGTTAAGAAAAATTTTCCAAACTTGGGGGAAAAAATAAAAAAGATAATTATGTGATCCTCTACTGTCCTGTTAAGAGCATTTTTAAACAAATCAGCCTCAGAGTTATCTGACTTTGTAGGAGAATGTAAGTGTATTGGCATAACTAATTAGCGTGCAAACATTTCACAACTTAAAAAACTGTTTATGTATAGTTGGTTGAATAGTTTCCCCCCAAAATTCATGTCCACTTGGAACCTCAGAATGTGACCTTATTTGGAAATAGGGTCCTTACGGATGTAGTTAGTTAAGGATCCCAAGATTCAGTCATCTTGGATTTAGGGTGACTGGTGTTCTTCCAAGAGGAGAGGAAACAGAGATAAAGAGGGAAGAGGCCATGTGAAAATGGAGGCAGAAATTGGAGTTACACTGTCACAAGCTAAGGAATACCAAGGATGGCTGCTAGAAGCAAGCACTAACTTGCCTTGCCTACGAAAAGGCAAGAAAAGATTATTTTCTAGACCCTTCAGAGGGAGCATGGCTCTGCCAGCACCTTGATTTCAGACTTCTAACCTCAAGAACTGTGAGAATAAATGTAACATGTTGTTTTAAGCCACAGTGTTTATGGTAACTTGTTACAGCAGCCCTAGGAAACTAATAGAGTATGATTATCTTACTTTCTGTTTAGTAGAGAAGAAAACCCCAACAGTTATTCCCCTATGAGAAATGAATCAGTTTTGTTTCAAATTTGGCGATCTTATCTCAGCATTCCTTTTTTTATTTCTACCAACTAAAAAGACAAAAACAAAAATGAAACCCCAGTTTCTCCTATTCTCTTTTGAAGCCATTCTGTCATGCCACTGGCATCTTCATTAATACATTAAGTAAAAGTTGATATATGCTTACATTCTGTATGAGAATCATGATTTTAATATTTTAAGAATTACACTGTGACGAAGTACACATTGATAACTAATGATGATGATAATGTTAGAGATGGTCATGAGGATGAAGAAGATAGAGATGATGATGATTCATTGTTTTTCCCATCATGGCAAGCTTTCACGTGGGACAGAAGAGAGGGCATTACTCTTATGCTCTTGAGCCAGCCCAGGCATTGGCACACACAACAGGCAATGTGAGAGCTCTTCAAGCCACCAAGGATGGTGTGTAGAAACTGAGCTCTGTGGTGGCCTAGAGGGTATTGTCTCTCTGATTTTAGGAAAAGAATACCTTAAGTTCCCACCAGCAGCTTTTTAAAGAGCCCTGTCAGAAAGAGGTCCCTTCCCATGAAGCCCAATCAACATTTGAGTCAAATGCTCACTCTTGGATCTGGAGTAACCCAAAGAGACTTCAGGGGAAGTCCAACCTGATTCTGTGGTGGGTTTTGTGGGGGATAATTCAATGTACACAGTTTCCATTTTCCACACATGCAGATGCTCTTATATGTGAATACTTGTAGTCTTAAATACAAATTTTATTATAGTTGACACCCATTTTTTTTCTCTCAGAACACAGAATTTTGAAAAATATGATTTTATCATCCTAATCAATGAGGAAATGATTCAATTCTCAAAAATTCTAATATAGGATAAATTTACCACTATGGAAGAGTTCTTATAATTTTTGTGACAAGCTATATATTTTTTTCTCCTGAAAGGAAACAAAAACAAATGAATAGATTCAGAAAAATAGTAAAACAATTATTTTATTCTGTGTCCTTTTGGCCTCCAAAACCACATCTTGCTGGATCATGATTGGTTTGGAAAGAGAGAAATATGCAGGATAATAACCCCAGAGAGAAAGAGGATTATGGCATGAATCTGTCATTCTCACAGCTGGTCAGTGTTGAGTCTCCCATTCTATCCCATTGCCTGGTGGTTTCTTTAACCCTCCTGAAAGCAATCTATGCTGATTACCTAAGAAATGGGGATGTCCATCTTCCTCTGTTTCATTTGTAAACTAAATAGATGGTTTTCGGTTGTGGATCACCCCTTGAAAAGCATTTTGTCTATTTCAAAGCAATTAAGAGTGGTAATTGCTCCAGAGCCACTTTTTCCCTCTTCATTTCTCACTGAGAGAGGCCAGCAGTGTGACCTTCCTGCCTGTGCCCTCCACCGTGTCTCTGAGGGTTCAAAGCAGGGAAAGCAACACCCCAGGGACACGCTCCATTTTGACAGCAATTTTCTCACTTGTGCTCCCCTTGCTGCAGGCTAAATCCCCCATCAGATCAATAGCCCCCAAATGACAGTCTCAGAGGTGTGGGATAGGGTGTCAGCAGCAGGGGTTGGAGCTGGGGGCACTGAACTGAACATCAGACACAGAACAAGAGGCCTTGGTTCTGTTTTCAGCTCTGGTGGAAACTTAAGCAGGCCATTTACCCCTCTGCATCCACGGGCTCTCATCTGATCTATTTTAACATTTCTTTTGCTAATGTCTTAGGATAGAGGCCTTTCCAGATACACATACATATTTTAATAATCTAAATGAAAATTTAAAAAATTATAATAGATCCAAATGGTGGAATATAATGTAGCCATTAAAAATAATGTTCATGAAAGATTTTTACGGACAGAGAAATGCTTGCAACATAATATTAAGTGAGCAAAGCTAAGCCAGAACTTGTTTTACATTATGCTCAATATATACTGAGAAGGAAATACATCAAAGTGTTATTAAGTGGCTGCATCTGGTCAACTACTTTTTCTTCTTCTTTACACTTTTCTGAATTTTCCACAGAGAAAAGGAATGATTTTATTATTTGCCAAATAGTTACTGAATAATATATTTTTATATATGTGAAACAGCTACAGTGGAAGTGTCTTAAAATTTATTCCTCTCTTAGCCATCTGTAAATCTCCTACTATCTCTTTGTCCTACCTTTCTACCCAAACTGGGAGGTTCAAACTAGGTTCTCCAAAGAAATACTTTTCTTGAATGTTACCTGTACAGAAAACCTATACTTTGACTCTTATAGAAGTACTAAGAGAGAGAAGATATGTTCTCTATTCTCAAAAAACCAAAAGAAAGATTTTGACCACCACAATGCATACAAGAGAAATCATATCCTCTGGTGGCTTTATATCCAACCTCAGTGACTTTAAATCCTACTTGAACAGAGATCTTTCTCTCTGTAATTCCAACTTTTAAAAGCTTAAAATGGTGATGAACCTGTTATCTCTCAATATTCTACCCCTGCCTTTATTCAATATTCTACCCCTGCCTTTATTCATTCCCAAACTTTCCTCAGTTGATAGTGGTTGATGGCTAAAACACCATAGAGCTAATTCATACCCTAACAACATTCTGTGGCAATGTTGTAGACTATGATCTACCAATATTTCACAAGATATGTGACCGTAGGAAGCTGGGGCTAAGATTCCTGGGTCAACTTTCCAGATCAATTTTAGTTGGGAAACAACAAAATTAAATAGATTCCTTTATTGCCAACCTTCTGAAGGCCATTAATATGTTAATGTGTATTGTTCATATGGAGAGTGAATACTGTATCCAGCATTTCCCCAACACAGGTAACCACAGAAATTTTTTTGCTTCTGTTGAGACTCTAACATTCTGAGGGGAACAGTTTTGGAAGTACTTCTCTAAAGGGTTGAATCAATTGGTGAGGTTTGACAGATGAGACCAAAATGGACCACCCCATGACATGCAATTCAACATGTCATACCAATTCATTTTGAATCTAGCTGCCTGGCCTACAGCATTCTATTGAGTGGTCAGTGGTGGGTGGTGAAATGTCAGGCAACAGACCCAGGAGAAAGGAAAGCCTCTGCCTCTCCCATTGTTTTATGTAGTCATGAGAACTGCTGTTGATGGGGGAACTCAGTGAACTTAATCTTTCCTGGAAGGACCCTGGAGACCCCATCTTGCATAAGCTAATTTTTAATGTCCCAGCCTCTCTCCTCTCCTAGCTGCAAGGATCATGGCAAAACTGCTTTGACCTGAGAATTACTGGCCTCTTAAGAGAATCTGAGACTCAACTATTTGTTGGGCTAGTAGAATAGTAGGGCTGGATGAGGGAATTCATGTTGCACCTAAAAGCAACAGCTGCTTGGTTCCTGCTGATGGCTGCCATGTGGGAATGTAAGTCCAGGATTGCCAGATAGTTTGGATTTTTCAAGAGAAATAGGAAATATAGATTTGTAATAACTTTACCGATTGTAATTCATATAATATACAATCCATCCACTTAAAGTATCTTCACATAGTATATTCACAGAATTGTGTAACCATCACTACAATCCAATTTTAAGGAAATTGTTCAATTTTTAGATGTCAGTTCAAATGTATTAGAAATGAAGTACAAGCCCAAAAAAAGTACATCTATTATCCATGTTCAGCATGTGGGCTACTAATTGACGGTTTCTGGCATAGACAAAAAGGGAAAAGGATCACCACATACCTCTTTCTGAAATTATAACCAATAGGATTGAGCTGGTATACAAGAAATAAACAGGATTGACTAATAGTCTAGCGGGAAGCCTATTTATTGCATAGTTTGGGACAATTTTACACAGATGTAGCAAAGAAATACATAGGAATCCCCCAATTTTATGGGCTATCTGTAAGGAATTTTAAAGCACTAAAATACAACAATAAAAAAGTCATCTTTTGAGGATGGGAACCAAGTTTGAGTCATCTAGACATGACCAATGCCCAACACGACAGCCGGCAAAGATATAGTACTTGTTAGATGGTGGTATGACTCTATGCTCAATAATTTGTGGGTAAGAGTGGGATGGTTTTCCTTTCACTAATGACCACTAATCTTTCAACAGGAATGTAAGAGGAGATAGTCTGGGACTAGATGAGAAACACAAGAAAACGCTTAAGACTCTATGATTCTACTCCCGACGAACATTTCTAAAATAATGCATTCGAGAATTAATATGAAATATATGAAAACTTGCTTCTTGATTTTATCAATTCTCTACTAAGCAATACCCCATAACTCTGAATGTTACTAAGTCACCCTGTCAACAAGAACTCGCTATACAAACATAGGATGAGGAGGCGTAATAAAGCCCTTGAAGCCAGGAAGTCACATCTAGAGGACAGGATCTGAATAATCTGCTCTTGCTTATCAGACCAGCAAATTGGCGTGTTGTAGCCCAGGGTGATCAGGACTGATTTTTTTCTACCTCAGCAGAGCCCTATGACTAGCCAGGTCGGAGGTCAGACGCAGTTCAAAGCATCCACAGAAGTGGGGTTGTTAACTACACTGGGTCATGTCCAAAGTGACCATCAGCGCTTTAAGTAATAGGACCCTTGACTTAACCTCAAATGGGCATACACCTCCAAGTGACATGCAGAGCAAGCCCAGCTTCCTGAAAGGATTCCATCAAATCATTTGACCCATTCCAGATGGGAAAAAAAAAAATCTCAATTTATCAATCCAGGCTTGATGGCATTTCCAAGACAAAGTTAAAACCAAAACAACCTGGTGGAATTGGAGGATTGAGTGTTGGCTGACCAAGATTTTAAAAGCCTGGTGAGAAAGGATAAAGAACAAAGAAACTAATGTTCTCATCTTAGGCATTTAACTGCTAAATCCAGGAATAAGATAGTATCAAAAACACTTTCAGAGCTGAATATATCTGAGTATCATAATCTATGAATTTTTAACATTCAGGCCAAGCTAAGAACCTTTGCAAACTATCAAGAGCTTGAGATTAAACTCCCCTAGTGACACTTAGACTTAGGTCACTGAGCAAAAGGTAATCAATTTCCAAAAGAAAGAAAATATCAAGAACAGGTATTTCCTCCTATAAGGAAAGCAAGTATTAAAATTATCAATCTAATTGGCAAGTATATATTTATGCCACAAAAGAATTCTTAGCTATATCAGAGGATTTATATGAAAAGTGCCTTTAAAAAAAAAATTTTATAGGGAATTCCCTGGCGGTTCAGTGGTTAGGACTCGGCGCTTTCACTGCTGTGGCCTGGGTTCAGTCCCTGGTCAGGGAACTAAGATCTCACAAGCCACGCAGCACGGCCAAAATAAAAGAAAAAAAGAACAGAAAAGAAAATTTTACATACAAAAGAACTGAATTACATTTCAGGAAGTCCTCTGTATTCTATATTCTATAAATATAAATAGTCTATAAATATATAAGATATATAAGTATAAAGATAAATACATTTACAAATATATAAATATTCCATAAATATATTTATATAGTCAGACATATTCTCAAAATCTAACACAGTACTTTTTTTCCAGATATTTCCCCACACACTTCGCATAGCTATGGACATTTGGAATTAAAGACAGCAAAATTTCCCACTCATTTTTGTTGTTCAACTTTTCCTTTAAAAGCTTTATATGCCTAATGTAGAAAGTTCAAACAATTTCTCAACCAATAAACCACCAGCTACCAGCCAACATGAGGACCTAATCCAGCATCTTTCGCCAAGCTACATTTTACTATCTTGTTCCCTCCATGACTTCAAAGTCTGACCAACAGAAAGAGAAGGACAATTGGCTGATCCTTCTAGTCATCAACATGCATTCTCCATGCCCCATCACCAAAGATATTAAGAACTCTGGGAAATCAAAGAATTTGAGAAATCAAAAGGAAATTCCTAACCTGAAATACATGGGGCTCTTCTCTCTTTATGATCTGGTATTTTGTGAGATGTCTCCTTCTTTCTGCCCATCTCACATTAGATCATCATCAGCACCCTGAAACTTGAAGGCCGGAGAGTTATTAGAAGTTTAATCTCATTTTATCCCCTAAGCCCTTTTCTTCTCCATGACACTCACACTGACAGTTGACAGAAAATAAGTTTTGTGCAAAATTCCTTCTAGGGCAAAATTATCCACAGTTCTTAACTGAAAAGTGAATTTTATGACAATGTCTGATCATAAAATTTTGCCAGGGTTAAAACTGGCAGCAAAAAATACTTTTAGTGAGAAATAAATTAAGACAGCACAATTGCTCCAGTCCTACAATCTTTTGGTGCTCATTTATATTCAGGATAATTTCACTTGTCCATTACATAGATCTTTTTATATATATATAAATTTATTTATTTATTTATTTTATTTATTTTTGGCTGTGTGGGGTCTTCATTGCGGAGCGCAGTCTCTCTCTAGTTGTGGCAAGCGGGGGCTACTCTTTGTTGCAGTGCATGGGCTTCTCATTGCGGTGGCTTCTTTTGTTGTGGAGCACGGGCTCTAGGCACGCGGGCTTCAGTAGTTGCGGCACACGGACTCTAGAGTTCAGGCTCAGTAGTTGTGGCACATGGGCTTAGTAGCTCCGCGGCACGTGGGATCTTCCTGGACCAGAGCTTGAACCCGTGTCCCCTGCATTGGCAGGCGGATTCTTAACCACTGCACCACCAGGGAAGTCCCTATGTAGATATTTTGATCCTTAAGACCCAAAGGGGAGAAAAACGGAAACTGGGACTCTGGCATCTGCCCAGTAATTTTCATCTCATTTTAGTCCTAAAAGTGTCATAATTTGACAAGTAGCTCTAGAAGAGCTACTGTTGTACTTTTTGAATTGATGTGATGAATTGGTATTATATTTCTAACATATTGATTTATTTCAATTATTTTTCCTTTATTTTCTTCCAAACTATTCTGACCACAAATAGATATGAACAGGAGAACATTAATGTTCAAATTCACACGAGAGGTTGATGTTCAAACAGAAGCCAAAGTGAGAAGACCTATGACTTTTATCGTTTCTCAGGTGATCTGGGAACATGTTAGAAATGCAGATTCATAGGTCCCACCTTCCCCAGGCCTACTAAATAGGAATCTGCATTGTAAAAATTCCCCAGAATTCCCTCAGCTGATTCAAATATACATTAAAGTGTGAGAAGCACTGCTCTAAGCCACTTAATTGATACATGCTCTTTGTCATAATATGTAGTTTTCAATATTGAAAATCAGTAAAGAATATACATTAAGTTGTTTTCACAGTCATCATGCTGGGTTACATAAAATCAAAGATTTTTATAGCTGGAAAAAATTAGAGAATATTAAGTCTAGGTATCTACTTTTTCACATAAAAACAAAGCAATACAAAACTTAATCGAGGCCCAGAGATGGCAAGTGATTTGCTGACAGCAACACAGCATTTTAGTGGTAGAGCAAGGACAGGAAGCCAGGCCCACTGATTCACAATCTAGTACTATTTCTATCCCCATGCTGCTTCCCACCAAGCAGATCAAACATGGACATTTATAACAAGAACCAAAAAAAGGGCTAATATTGATCAATTCCTTACTACATATCAATCTGTTACTTGCTCTACATATATATTCTCATTTAATCTTGATAATAACAGTACAGTAGAGGTAAAATTATCACTTTAATTTTACAAATGAGAATACTGAGGCTTAAAGAGAATGAATTATGAGTCTAAGATCACACATCTAGAAATGGTAAGTTACCTTTTCAGAATGACAGCCTAGTCCCCTCTGGCCACCATGTCATTAATGTCACACTTTTATAAGGCAAGTATTCATTCTCCATTAATCTTTAGTCCACAATACCCAACACACTCACTAATAGAATTTATCATAATTTACTCTAAACAAGTGTGCTGTTTCACCCACAAGTAACATAGCCTTACTGCATTTGATTCCATTGCGATTACTTCCAGAGATAAACAACAGAGAATTTAAACTCAAGTAAATAACAGTGGTCCCCCCTTATCCTTGAGGGATACATTCTAAGACCCCCAGTAGATGCCTGAAACCACAGAGAGCACTATATCTTTTCCTGTACATACATACCCATGATAAAATTTAATTTATAAAGTAGATTATAAATATATTAAAATATATAATATATAAATAAGTAAACATAAGATTAATAATAAAATAGAACAACTATAACAATATACTGTAATAAAAGTTATGTGAATGTGGCCTCTCTCTCTTTCTGTCTCAAAATATCTTATTGTACTGTACTCAGCATTCTTCTTGTGATGATGTGAGATAAAATGCCTACATGATGAGATGAAGTAAAATGAATGGTTTAGGCATTGTGATGTAGTATTAGGCTATTATCGACCATCCAATGATATGTCAGGAGGAAGATCATCTGCTTGGGGTGATCCTGGATCACTGAGCCATAATGATGTCCCTAGTTGGATCTCAGCAGCAGACAATGTCCACAGTTGGGGATCCCAGGCAGGACAGAGCAGGATGGTGAGAGATTTTATCGTGGCACTCAGAATAGCATGCAATTTAAAACTAATGAATTACTTATTTCTAGAATTTTCCATTTAATATTTTTCGACCACAGTTGGCTGCAGATAACTAAAACCACAGAAAGCGAAACCATGGATAAGAGGGGATTGCTGTACGTCTGTATAGATCTGTTTTTTTCAGGAACCCATTACTTCACATTTCTAGGCAAAGGAATCACTGCAGCATCATATAAGGTGTTGGTGACTCTAACAGACAGCCACACCTGTTTTATAAAGCATTGATTCTAATTTTTTTAACTTGTGTAAATGATTACAGCCAACATCTTTGTAATGCCAGATTCATTTTCTTGGAAATATCACTTCACACTCATTTTAAGACTCAAATAAAACAGGCCACAAGAGCTTCATGCAAGGGAAAATGTGATAACTCCTGTGTTGGGAAGAGGGGACGAGGAAGATGTGCTCCTAAATCAGATGATTCACAAGGATTCACTCTCCTGAATATTAAGAAACATGGCACTAGTGGCCTAGACATAAAAGGCAAAAAGATAGTGTCTGATCCTAGATTTGGTACTGACTTCCACTCCTTAAAGAAGACTGCTCATCATCAACTCCCTGGCATTTTCATGAATCATTCCATTATCTATAAACTTCTAATTTACCAGGCAATTAGTGTATTTGCTGCCTCAGAAATTTGGACTTTTGCACAAAAAGAAAGAGTATGTTACAAAGTAATAACGTTTTATACAGTGTTCTAGAATTCATCATAAATATTTATGTGTGTACCATACACAAAAATTCTGTGATGGCATTAACAATGATTATGATTAAAAGTGCCTGATAAAGTGAGGGGGGGCAGGCAGAAATTTAGGAGAAAACAGCCATACACTCTTAGCATGAGACTGGACCTTTTTAAAGGTCCTACCTAGTCCCCATATCCCTTCTATGTAATCACTATTGGAACAGTCCGAGCTCCAGGTGGCTCTCAGCTCATGTAATTATTGAATAGCTCCAATGCTTAGAAATGGTTTGTCTTACTATTTGAGAAATCGTCTTAATGGGACATGAGATCATCTGTAGCAAACAACAATTTTTTCTTCTTATGGAAAGCAATGATTATCATCTAGGCTTAAAAGAGATATCAAAAACCCATGTGCCCCTTCACAGAAGATAGACCACATATCTGCAAAAACGGAAATACATACTGTCTGCAAATCCTCTGCTTAAAGCCCCCCCTTTTAAAGAAAGTATGTATGCTATACTTTTATATTCCTGCAAAAGAACAGAGAGAAAAGTATACTATAGTTTCCCAAATGGGGATTGTGTTCCACGTCATTATGGGCACACAATTTCCACCCTGAATGAAACAATACAAGAGTTTAGTACCTTTCACCCCCACCCCTGGAAATTGATGGTGTTAGGGAGGGGGATATTTCCCCCTCTACTCCTCTTGAGTTCTTGTGGTTGAACTAATAATAAAATTGACACAAGACAGATGAACAGGAGAAAAAGAAACACGTTTAATTTTTGCACACAGAGATCTCATAGAAAGGGACCTAAGAATGGCCAAAGCAGGAAGCTTTTATAATTTTTACACAAAGAAACAATAAATACGTGAATAATTTTCAGAAAAAAGAAACCTATGTTTGAGTGCTTAATTAGTAAGGAATTTAAGAAAAGTTTGGGTTTACTACCAAAAATTTGGTCGTAAATTAGTAAAGAAGTAACAAGGTTTGCTTCTCAGCCCTGAATTTCCTGTATCTGTTGATAATGATGTCTTTCTACACCTCGTTGTTACAGGGAAGACCCGTTTCATATGGGAGATTTATTTCCTGCTTTCAGTGAGACAGAGAGGAGGGTCAAAATGTCCCTCTTCCATTGGCTGTTTCCTAAGTAACTTTAAATCAAAGTAATCAATATGCTATTGAGACATATTTTGGGGTGGCGAGCCCCATCCCCAACTCTGATCAATGGTAAAATAGGGTGGCAGGGAGTTTGTTTCACATGGTCACTCAGAGACCTAGACTGATGGAAGAGTCACCATCCAGAAAATATAATCTGATCACCAGATGGATAAGATGACGTTGGAGGGTCTCAGACCAGAAATGAAATACTGCAGCCTGGAAGTGACACACACCCCTTCGTCTCCAGGTTCATTGATCAGAACTACTCACATGGATTACACAGCTGCAAAGAGGCTGAAAAATGCACTTCTCCAAGTTCTTGGAAAAGGAGAACTGGATATTGGTGAGCTCTGGTAATGGCTGCTTCAGGTCTCTCTGGTATCTTTCCTTTTTTAAATTAAACATCCATAATTCCATCAACTGATTTTCATATGACATGGTTTCCACAGCCCTCATCTTTCTGACTGCCCATTTGTCATCTCTACTATAAGAGTTATCAACCTGCATCTGAAAAATCATAAAACTCCCTTAAATTTTATGTGATTTTTGTGATTATGTGATTATGTTTATATTCTTTGGAGAAAGGATATAGCTTTCAAAAGGGTCACCCTGAGAAAAGGGAACTCAAAGGGGTCAACCTGAGAACGTTTAGGAACCTCCACTTCAATGCTGCATTATTGCCTTTCAAGGGCCATGCTTAGGGATGCAGTAGATTAGCAATGGTCTGACCATTGGTAAATACTATCGTTCTATTATATCTTCTGATAGGAACAAAAATACACTTCTTATGAAGATGGCCTAAGATTACATTTCATTTTTTGACAGAATACTGTACTACACTGAGTTTATGGGCAATTAAAACACCCAAGTTTGTACCAGTTGAACTGCTGTCAAGTGAGATATGGCCAATTCTGAACTTCTACAAATTCTTTGTTCTTCTTTTAGTTACTTCTCTTTAGCTCTATTCTCATTTTCACTCATTGCTTTGGGCTAAAGGTTCACATCTATGTAAATGGTCTTGAATCTTAATTCTGCCATTAAACATGTTATTTGTTCTTCACTCCTATATTTTTATTTTATGATTGCTCTCTCTTCTATAGATTTATCCAAGTCAACTACATAAAACATTGGGCAGCTCAGTGCCAAGGACTAAGCTGTAGAGCACACCACATGAGAATTCCCTCCAGGATGACAGAACTGTGGTCATCAGCACACCACAATCCTCCAGGCTTGTCTCCCTGTTCTGCATCTACTCCCAGGTTTGCCAATTTTTGTAAATGTGCTTACCTCCCTATCATGGTACACTTTCCCTGCTCTTCTATAAGTGAGGAGGTTTCTGGTCCCATGCACACTCTCGGTGATAACCTTCAGTCCAGTTGATTTTTGTGAGTGTTTTTTCAAATTTCCTTGAGCTAAAATATATTTTTTAACATTAATATTTTAATTGCAACTTTTACACCAAATCTGAATTCAGGCAAATTACTTAATGACTCTGGGAAATATTTTTTTTCATCGATAAACAAATGGTTGGACCAGAAATCTTACAACCCATTGTAACTCTAGAAGTGTATTATTCTCTGAGTTTTGCTAGACATTTTCACCTGAAGAGTGACAAACTTCGCAGACAGAGCTGTACCGATGCTGTGATGATAAAGAAAATGAAGCATGAAGAGATGAAGGGGTTTTCCAAATTGTTTTACATAGTCCATTATAGAACGGGGAAGAATCCCACCCCATCTATATTCCTGCTAGAAAAATAGCACTTCCTCCTCTTGCCAGACCCTGCAATGGTCCACGTGCCACCTAATAGTGATAACCGTTTAACCTTGGCTAATGCCACCTATCAATTCACATTACTTTGGCCGGTTAGCTTCAGAAAACCCTACATGGTTAACCGTGCAATAATTCAATGACATTTATCTAAGGATCAAAATATTATTAGGTCAAAAAAAAAATATTATTAGGTCACTTACAGAAAATAATACAGATGTCATACACTTGTTAGAGCTATTCAGCTAAAATAGAAAATTTATAGCTGTATTGCTCTGCCTCCTCTTGTGTAAACTATTTATCCTAGACAACCACTGCTCTCAGACTAATGCCATTCAATCTTATTTCAAAGGGTTGACAGTGGTGCCCCTCCTCCCTTACTAGGGTCCTACCTGATAATCATACAATTAGGTCCTTCCAGAAGGATCTCCTATATTAAGTCACCAGAAGTCATTTTACGGGTTTCAGTGAGCTACCTTCCTTTCAGTATGAGAGAGGACATCAGTTTTACTTCACCATATAAAAAAAAAAATAACATATACTCTGAAGCTCAAATGAGTAGATAGCTTAAATGCATTTCAATACACTACATTTCAATACAATAGCTTAATGTATTCCTTGTTAAGAAATTTTTAAAGTCTATAAATAAACCCTATGCCTGAGATGCCTGGCCAGCCACTGATGCCCCAGGGAAAATGGGAGTTGTTTTTAGGAAGCAATTAAACTGATCATTGTATTTTCTGCCTTCTCTGCCTCTGTTCTCTTCACTTTAAACTAACATTCCTTTGCAAAGTAATCTTTCCCTAAGGCACATCTAAACATATCAAATAATTGTCTTATACTTCACTGTAAGAATAAACAAGCTTGCTGTTGGTCTAAGCTTAAAAGGGCCACATCTTTCTCTATCTAGTGGCAATGAAACCACTTTGAGCTGAGTATTTTTTAAAGGCTTGCCTCAGGCCCTTCATGGGTGAAAACATGAGTTATGTAGAGATGTCAATCATTACAAGGGCCTCTTGCTACTCATCCAGCAAGCAAGTCTTTCTGACACCAACTACCCCCTTCCAGGGGAATGGACAAACATTCTTCGCCAACCTGGGCAGAAAAAAGTCCTTAAATATCATTTATACCAATTGATAAAGCAACAGTGGCTTGCATATTATAGGTCTTTAACAAGTATCTGTGGATATGTTGGCTGAAGAGTGTTTATTCAGTACCTACTATGTTTCCAGGACCAGAAAAAAATAATTTAAAAGTATAAGATGGGCTGCCCGGGTGGTGCAGTGGTTGAGAGTCCACCTGCCGATGCAGGGGACACGGGTTCGTGCCCCGGTCCGGGAAGATCCCACATGCCGCGGAGCGGCTGAACCCGTGAGCCACGGCCACTGAGCCTGTGCGTCCGGAGCCTGTGCTCCGCAACGGGAGAGGCCACAACAGTGAGAGGCCTGCATACCGCAAAAAAAAAAAAAAAAATGTATAAGACATGGCATGGGGTTTCAAAGAATTTATAGTACATCTGGGGAGAGCAATGACATATTTAATATAACTGGAAACCAGTATCAGAAAGATGAACACTTTAAAAGACTTGCATTATAGATTTTAAGTTCTTTGTAGACTTTGGAGAAGGAAAAACAAACATAAGCTAGGATAAACACTAAAGACTTTGTGGAAGAAGTGGAGATGGAGCTTCTGTTTGTTTATGCTGGGTTACAACACTAGAGTAAACAAATAACCAAAATTTTCAGTGGCTTACCACACATTTATTTTTGATTCACATACATGATACCTGGAGTTGGCTTCAGCTCTGCTCGCGTCTTCTTCATTCAAGGACTCAGGCTAAAGGAGCAGCCTCATTTTAACCTGTTGGCACAGAGAAGTAATAGAGCTATTACAGCTCTATTATAGAGCTATAATAGAAATAATGAAAGTAATAGAAAGTATTAGAAATAATGAAACCACACAATGGCTCTTGAAGCTTCTGCTTGGTCATGGTGTATATTACTTCCACCCACATTCCATTGGCTAATGCAAGTCATATAAACAAGCCTGCCATCCGTGGGGTAGAAAGTATAGTTTTCTTATTGGGAGGAGCACAGCAAATCACTTAGTAACCAACAAGGATATAAAATCCTCTTAGAGTGAAGGTGGCATATAATACAACAATAATACATTACTGTAATATAACAATACAATAATACAGTCTACTAAGAGCTTTACCATAAAGTAGGTTTGGAATGTGGCTTGGCCGAAAGAAGAATGGGGAGTCGTTCTGGGTGTACAAACAGCAGAAATATCTGGATCAAAAGGTATGTCTATATTGATTTTATTTGAAACTTCCAAAGGGCCCTCCAAAAACGTTGTAATAATTTACATTCCAACCAACAGTGTATGAAAGGATCTTTCCAACCCTATTATTATAGAAAAGATCTATTCAACCCATATTATCAACTGCTTGATATGCCAGTTAGTAAGGTAGGATAATTCATGTTCTCATTTTCGTTCCTCTGATTATAAGTAAGGATGAACATTTTTTCATATATTTTAGGCTATTTTTCCTATATATATGCTTTGAAAACAATAACATTTTAGTATAGAGAGAGAATTTATACAGCCTGTTAAAATTCATTATAACCTGCTCAGATTTAGGTCTCAGCTAAAGTGAAATGGTTAAGGATTGTTGTTTGCGTGGTATCTGTCAGAATTCATTTTGGTTTTTTATTTAAAATACTTTAAGATACCAGTCCACACACACTCAACTTACCAGATATGGGATGAAATTGTCTAGGAGGAAAGATCACAGATTTTAAAATGCTGAATTCTGGCCATAAACATAGTACATCTAATCGTTTAGGGGGTCAGCATTTAGCCCACTACACAGGGTGATCACCTTTTCTGTCCTGATTAACTCCTCTGGGAATCCTCCAATTCCTTAAAGCTGAACCCTACCAAAACATAGATTATTTTTCGAAATCTGTAACATTCACATATTTTTCATACACTTTTCTTCACTACTAGATGGAAGGTCTGTGATGGCAAGCTGTGTTCTATCCTGTTTACTATGAATCATTAGTGCCAAGTACAGTGCCTGGTCCAAATAGGTGTCCAGTGAATTTTTGTTGAGGAAGATAATGAATGAATGAACACAACAGTCTGCACCAAAAGTAAACTGCAAATAAATTTTCATAGATTGTTTGATCATTTAATACACCAACAAGAGTACTGAAAGGCTTCAGTCAGTCTTATGACTTGCTGAAAAATATAAACTAGTTTGGACAAAACTTGCATTGCAGTTTTCATTTTTCATTTCTACCTTAACATACATCAAGGAGTAGCTGAACCAACTCTGAGGTCATACTTATTCCACAATAACCAAGTGCATGTCAGAGCCCAGTTTAATCCTAAATGTTCAGGTTTTACTAACTAAAAAATGAAATTAACTGAGTATTAAGCAACTATTATATTTCTGTTGCATGATAGAGACATGACATTGAAGGACCAGATACAATTCCATTAAAAAATATATTGTGTCAGAGGTCCCCCAAGACCACCCCCAGTTTCAGTGATTCACTAGGAAGCATAGAGTCATACTATACTCAGTCATACTCAGTCATGACTGAGAGGATCAAAGCAAAATCAGCAAAGGGAAAAGGTGCATGGGGCAAAGTTCAGAGGAAATTAGGTACAGCCTTCCAAGGGTCTTCTCCCAGTGGAGTTTCACAGGATAAGACCTACCTTCCCAATAATTATTAGGGACAAAACACATGGAATGTTGTCTGCCAGGGGTGCTCATCAGAGACTCAGTGCCAAGGATTTTACTGGAGGTTGATCATATAGGGACACAATGCCTTGCACATACCAAAAATTTCAGACTCCCAGAAGAAAGCAGATGTTCATCATAAACCATATTGTTTGCACAGTTTAGTCACAGTGAGCCACTTTATTAGGGTGATGGGAACCCTCTCAAAATCCAAGTTCCCAGATACCAACCAAGGGTCAACCTTGTAAGCAGGCCTTTCAAAGGCTACTAGTCAGGCCTGCTACATTAACTTTTTTCTGCAAGGCAACTGAAATTTCCATAAGTATCTAGAATCCTCTTCCTTCACATACTAGATGGTGTGTATTTGATTTTCCAGTTGTTCCTGAAGCTTTGAGTCTTGCACATATTTTGAGAATGATTGCCAAATGCTAATAAACAAACAGGGAAGTATTCATACAAAAATGCTTATGACAAAACTAGTTAGCATTAAAATACTGACAAATTTTATGTTGAGTTACAGAAATAAAATTATGTGGTATCAAGAAAGATAAATATAAAAAAAGAGAGAAATATTATCATGGCATTAATAGGTAGCTCTGAAATATGTGCCAATTTAAATTCAATAATGTGCAAATGTTTTGTTTAAAGTGATATACATATATATATATATATATATATTTTTTTTTTTTTTTTTTTTTTTTTTTTTTGCGGTACGCAGGCCTCTCACTGTTGTGGCCTCTCCCATTGCGGAGCACAGGCTCCGGACACACAGGCTCAGCGGCCATGGCTCACGAGCCCAGCCGCTCCGTGGCATGTGGTATCTTCCCGGACCAGGGCACAAACCCGTGTCCCCTGCATCGGCAGGCGGACTCTCAATCACTGCGCCACCAGGGAAGCCCTATACTAGATGTTTGAGGAAACATTTAAGAAAATAAATATTTATGTTATGAACAAGAAAGCATAAAAAAGCAAAATCTAATCTTTAGATTATAAAAGCTAAAGTGTTGAACAGATAATTCAGCTTAAACACATTTACTTACACAGGTATAACTTACATTATTGTATACACTTGGTACATAATTTAGGTACATGATTTACACATTATTAATCTTCCTCGCTACACCTTCTTTTACAATATTTATTTGTCTCACAAATTCCAAATTTATAATTCATAAAACCTGGGCAGCCTTTACCTTTGTGCTAGCTATGCAAAATAAAAATGAAAAATAAGTAAATCAACATCAGCAAGATTAAAGGTGAGCATTTAACTATCTCACAGAACACGAACACACTGTCTTGTTAGTTTGTTCAGCATTTCCTAAGCAAATACTGTATGTCAGGAACTATGCTAAGGACTGGAGAAAAATACTGAATAAAACAGATTCATCCCTAAAAGACTTAACCTCTAATGGAGGAAATAGGCTCTTGAACAAATTTACTAAGTGTGATACTGCTTCAACAGAGGTGTGAGCAAGGCATTAAGTAAACTCTGAGAGAAGAGAGGGGGAACAGAATCAGGCAAAGGAAGACTTGGTAAAGCAGATAAGATTTGAGTCTTGGGGCTTCCCTGGTGGCGCAGTGGTTGAGAGTCCGCCTGCCGATACAGGGGACGCGGGTTCGTGCCCTGGTCCAGGAAGATCCCACATGCCGTGGAGCGGCTGGGCCCGTGAGCCATGGCAGCTGACCCTGCGTGTCGGGAGCCTGTGCTCCGCAACGGGAGAGGCCACAACAGTGAGAGGACCGCGTACCGAAAAAAAAAGATTTGAGTCTTGAACCATAAGAAGCTTGGGTGGCAGACAGAAGAAGGAATAGCATGTCGAATGCACAGAAAAGCTCCTCACAGGTAGAAGATGAGCTTTCTGAGGGCAGGGCTAGTTTGTCCTGCTCCCTGCTCCCAATTAAGCCCAGTGCCAGGAGCTGGGTGTCCCACCAACTGTACAGGCTTTCCCCTTCTTTCTCTGGCCCTCCAGTGTCCCAGCTACCATGGGTCAAGGGAGTGTTGCTACACAGCAATTTTATGTATTTATCTGTCGGGCTCCCAGGTGTTTCATGGTTCAGAATCCAGTTTTAAATAGAATTTCGTGGCTTGGAGATTTCAGTACCATGTAGGTGGGTATTATTAAGCAAACTGCCCCTGCAACAGATGGGGCTTTGATTTCTGTGGGTAAACTTCTTTTGCTATTGTTCTACCCAGATTCCTGATCAGAGACTTGCTTCCACGAGTCAGAATGGTAGTTTTTTCTATTATTCATAGACTAGTTCCCATAACATGCATGGGTCTCAGTAAGTAGAAAGAATACCATTAATTGACTTTGACCTACAAATTATTCATCATTGTTGTCTATTCTTAGAACACAAACTCTATTAAAGATTTTGTTAGGATATTTCTGGCTAACATGAGAATTTTAAAGATACAAGTCCACACTTATTTTTTAAAAGTTTCTTTGTTAATTTAGCTGCAATATTCCCCCAGTAATTAACTCCCATTAACTAGTGGAATTTGCCCTGCACTTTTGCTCTACCTACTCAGAGAGGCTGCTGTGGATATAGTGTTACCCAGTAGTGGAGAAATGTTATACTAATAACTATCATCTTTAAGTACTTAGTAAATACTAGGCACGGAACTAAACACTTTATATGTATTGTTTTACTCAATCTTCATAACAACTCTATATTCTAGGTACTCATTTTACAGAGACTTAACAGTTAAGTGAATTGCCTAAGGTCACAAGCTAAGTGTCAGAGCTAAAATTCCAATGTAGGTTTGTTTGACAGCTAAGCCCAAACAATTAAACACTGTACTTTATGGCCCTTCAATATGAATACAGAGAATTGAAAAAAAAACAGTAAGTAGATATCAGTCTGAGAATTCCCTGGCGGTCCAGTGGTTAGGACTCCTCGCGTCCACTGCAGGGGGCATGGGTTCCATGATCCCTGGTGGGGGAACTAAGATCCCGCATGCCTCAAGGCAAAAAAAAAAAAAAAAAAAGAGGAAAGATATCAGTTCTTCCACACTGTGATAATATTATCTGTGTTAGCATAACACCAGGCAAGTATAGATATCCAGCAAATATCGGATGGATAAATAATTTTAATTGTCTTCTTAACAACAAATACTGCATGGTGGCAACGTTATGTGGAATCAAAAAAAAAAGGCAAACTCACAGAACAGAGTAAAATGATGATTTTCAGGGGTTGGGGGGATGAGAGAAATGGGAAGAGGTTGATCAAAGGGTACAAACTTTCAGTTATAAGCTGAATAAGGTCTGAGGACCTAATGTATAACACGGTGACCATAGTTGATAATACTGTATTGTGTAACTGAAATTTGCTAAGAGCTAGAACTTGTGTTCTCACCACCCCCCAGACAAAAGTAAATATGTGAGGTGGTGTTAATTAACTCAATTGTTGGAATCCTTTCACAATATATACATATATCAAATCATCACATTGTACACTTTAAATATATTACCATTTTATTTGGCAACTATACCTCAGTAAATCTGAAAAAAACTCTCTAATAGTCTTGCTCACATTATTAATTTATTGTATTTTTTATAATGCATACTCATATTGAGTGGAGAAATGAGAACAGGGCTCAAAATTCCACTCTGTCCACTTGCTTCATTCCTTCATTTTCATTTCAGAGGGTGGAGAAAGTGGAGGGAAAATGATAAGAGGCTGGGACTTTTCACATCAGTTTGGCTGAATTTCACACTGGTAGACCATTTAGTCTAACTCCCCAGAAGCAGTCTCAGTCACTGTTATTTTAAAGAAAAGAGGTGAAACAGGACATCAGAGGTGGGAGTATTCCCATCTGGTGTTACTGCCTGGGTCTTTAAATTGAACTGCGATCCTTCTGTAAGAACGGTCCCCAGTGCCCTCCTTATGAGAAGAATGATATGTATCTTTATTTAAAAAGTCATCCCTGTCCCTTCCTCTATGGCAAGAGTGAATTTCCTGGATATTCATTGCAAAAGCTGTGATCAATTTGGTTTGAAACTTCTTCACATAAATACGCCCAAATGCATTGTATTTACTGCTCTGAGACAACAATATTGCTGTTACAGAACTGTTTTCTCCAATGAAATCGACACTTTTTTCCCCTGATGATTAATAGCTTCAGGCACCAGAAACAGTAAAGAAAAAGGTAGCTCCTGAAACTCGGCTGGCAAGCAGCTATTTCAGTGGAGGATGCAGGGGGAGAAACTAGGGGCTAGCCTTGGTTCAGAGGTGACCTCCAACTATGAGCCACTCTGCCCAGTGAGAAGAATCTGGAGGCAGAAATGGTGCCCTCAGCCAACTCTCTTCTTACTGAGTAAAGTAAGAAATCGTGAGTGGTGTACATTTCCAGCAATAAAGAATGAGAGTTGAAAGATGAGGCCATGGAAGAATATTTCCTTCAAGTCAATAGTCTTTTTAAAGTGGATTTGGAGTAAGTTGTTAAAATCAGAAGTGACTGATGGTCTTATTTTCTTAAGATAATTCATTATAAGCACATTAATTCATAATTCATTATAAGCACAATTAAAGGCAATTAATGGCCCCCATGATATAGATGAACGCAAGAAGTATGCTTAAAACTCATGCTCATTTTGTTATTAAACAATGAACAGTTGCCTAGGTGACTGCCAAACCATCACAAGGTTATGGTGAAAACCCAGGTGGCAAGAAGGCAAAAAACTAACCCAAAGAACCACATGAAATCTTGCTGCCTCCTCAATCTTCCTCACTGTAAACCATTCTACAGTCTTGCAGACAGAGGTATCTCCCTCATCTTCGCACTTGGCCATTCTCCTTAGATCACTTTATAGCTCATTCATGAACACAGAACAGCATAGTGGTTAAGAGAAGGGCTCAGGAGCCAGACTGCCTGGGTTGAAACCTGCCTCAGCTTTTTGGTCTAAGCAATTTACTCAGCCTCTCTGGGGATGATACCTGCTCTAGGATTACTGTAAAGACTAAATGAGTTTCTTATATGTTGAGGATTCAGAATAATGCCTGGCACACAGTAACTGTGGTGGTTGTTGCTGCTAGGGGTGTGTCGTTGTTGTTGTTCTTTCAAATCAGACACATCCTCTGAGCCATGGATTACAAAGTCTTAACCTTCCCCTCCACTTACCTTGATCTTCTAGTAGGCTCTACCTTAGTAGTTTTCAAAGCAGGAGTCCAGGGAGAGAACACACGTGAGAATACCCTAGAGTACTCTTGGCAAACGCTCATTTTGTGTCCTCATTCCAGACTGTATGAATCAAAATCTCAAGAAATAAAATAACCTCAGGAAGCATTCGCTGCGCTTACGCATCTTGAAAGACCTCTTCTAGTTAACTTCCAGTTAACAATAAATGTGACTTGTATTCAACTGACAACCCTAAGACTTTGAACAAATAATCCGTTCATAAGGAACAGTTTATCTTCTCATCTTAAGAAACCAGGCATGGACTTGCCTGGTGGCACAGTGGTTAAGAATTCAGGGGACAAGGGTTCGAGCCCTGGTGGGAAGATCCCACATGCCACGGAGCAACTAAGCCCATGTGCCACAACTGCTGAGCCTGCACTCTAGTGCCCGCGAGCCACAACTACTGAGCCTGCGTGCCTAGAGCCCGTGCTCCGCAACAAGAGAAGCCACCACAGTGAGAAGTCCGCGCACCACAATGCAGAGTAGCCCCCGCTCGCCTCAACTAGAGAAAGCCCGCGTGCAGCAACAAAGACACAATGCAGCCAAAAATAAATAAATAAATTTATTTTAAAAAGAAGAAAGAAAGAAACCAGGCACAAGCCTCATTTGAAATGCTATTAGGCATCACTACTTCTGTGAAATTATCTGAAATGTAACTCATTTCTACCAACAGCTTCTTCTACTCTGATTCCCAGGCATTCCTGTTCTATTAAAGCTCATTGAGTAATGCACTATAAATTTTACACACTATAAACTTTTCCTGTGGCAGTCAGGGTTGGCAAACTCAAATGCCCGTGGGAGCCAGGCCATTTCCAGTCATGGAAATGAGTGAAATGTAACACCCAGGTGTGAGATGATAAATGGCACATGACCCTCAGCTTCAGTATCAGACACACAACAGGGATTGGCAGGAACTATGGCACAATGGAGAGCACGTGAGGCATTTGTAGGGCATTAAACAGATGCAACAATAGAAAAAGAGCAGCTCCAGTGTTGCCCAGAAATTCTAATTTTTCAATAGGAACTAGAAATCTGGAATGTTACATGAATTTTTGCATTATTAACAAATAAATCAGATTTTAAATCCTGTATGGGTGAACAACATAGATCCAACGGTGCCTATCTACTGGCAAAAATCAGACGTGGGGCTAGCAATTATAATCTCTGCTTTAAATATTCTTGCTTTTCCTAGCAGAATGCGAGATGCTGAAGGGTTCCCTGGACGCCTCCTTCACAACCACCCTCACACTACACATCATTGTTTACTATGTCTTGTCCCTGCTAAACTGTAAGCTTCACGAGAAAACACAACTTCTATCTTGTCCGCCAGGCACAGAAAAGGTGCTTGATAAATATCTGTGGACTGTCTGATTGAAGGCAGGGCCTCATCCCTAGCTTCCTTTGTTAATTCAAAAGTACCTGACATCATGTTCTGCTTATAGTGACACTAGAGGGGTATAGGTAGTTAATTGTTCCACCTGGCTAATGTCCAGATTGAATGTACATGGGATAGTAACTAACAATGTCTACTGGAGATTATAAAACAAACTTTCAACTACAAAAGCAAAAAAAAAAGGAAACTAGGGGAATTTGAACAAATCCTTGGAAAATAAGGTCAAAGTTAATCTACTTTAGGTTTGACTTTCCTTGGTATACCAGGAAAGCTTGGGCAGTCCTGTCTCCTCAGAAAGAGCCTTACCATTTTCTATATGACAATCTTTCCTTCCTCTGGAAATTAGAGTACAGGGTACCATGGGGCTTGCATGGTCCTTTCCTAAGAGGCAATATACATAAAAGAAGAAAATTAAATGATAAAAAGTTCTTCATTCTTTATATCATGAGAATTTTTTGCATTTTTGCTGCTTTGCAAAATTCTATAAAGCCTGCCTCTCGGTGCATGACGTGAGGGTTGGAGAGTTGTAAGTGAATGTCAGTCATCTTGGGTGTAAAACAGGGAGTCAGGTAATCCTTGGCCCCAGGGAAGCAGTAGGTTATACAAACGAAGTTAAGATTAGGAGTAAAGGGGAAAAGGATGGGGATAAGTTTGGCCTTTTGAAAGACTATGTTGCACACCTGAAACTAATATTGTAAATCAACTATATGTCAATTTAAAAAAAGAAACACTCCACAGAACAAAACCTCACAATTAGAGAAATGACAAAGCCGTTGAATTTATATGCGATTACTAATTAATATTGAAAACCTCTTTTGATTGATGTCTCCCTTAGAGTGCTAATTTACAGAAAGAACTATTATTTAATTTGGGACCTGACAAGAAAAGAAAGGACGTCTCCTCTTCTGATATTTCGTCAGGGATTTTCCGAAAATTTTGCATTTCCTCCGGCCATAGAGACGCAAGATGATGATGATGGTAACTAACAGTTATTTAGAATTTACTATGTCATTTAATTCTCACAACACCTCTATGAGATGGTATCAATCCTAGTTCACCTGTGCTCTTAACCACTCCATTCTACTATAGTTCCTCTGCGTGAATAAAAGAAAAGAACTCTGTTAAGAATCTGCTTGGGGCTTCCCTGGTGGCGCAGTTGTTAAGAATCCACCTGCCAATGCAGGGGACACAGATTGAGCCCTGGTCCGGAAAGATCCCACATGCCGCGGAGGAACTAAGCCCGTGCACCACAACTACTGAGCCTGAGCTCTAGAGCCCACGAGCCACAACTACTGAGCCCACGTGCCACAACTACTGAAGCCTGCGAGCCTAGAGCCCGTGTTCCACAACAAGAGAAGCCACCGCAATGAGAAGCCCGCACACCGCACCACAATGCAGAGTAGCCCCCTCTCACCGCAACTAGAGAAAGCCCACGCGAAGCAATGAAGACCCAACGCAGCCAAAAATAAATAAATAAATACATAAAATTTATTTAAAAAGAATGTGCTTGAAGAACAGGGTCAATATCTATGTTGCCCCAACAGCATGGATATAGTGGTGTCAACATGTAATTCAACCTATTTTACAGACCTATTTTTACAAACCTATTTGTTTTTTTCCTTGGAGACACTGCACTGGTGTTAAACATTGAATTTAGACCTTTGCTAACAAGGAGAATACATACCTTGAAAGGAAAGCATGTTTTCCTCAATTCTGCATTTTTGCAGTCCCCTTGAGCATTGTAGGAAACTCGGTGTAAATATTAGGTCTTATATTAGTTTTCTATTGCTATGTAAAAACTCACTACAAATTTAACAGGTTAAAGCAACAAAAATAGCTCACAGTTCTGTAGATCAGAAGTCCTGCACCGTACGACTGGATTCTCTGCTCGTGGTCTCACAAAGCTCAAACCAAGGTGTTGCAGAGCTACATCCCTTTCCAGAGACTCTGGAGAAGGATCTGCTTCCAAGCTCGTTCAGGTTGTTGGTAGAATTCAGTTCCTAGCAGTGGTGGGACTGAGGTCCTTGTTTCCTAACTAGCTGTCAGATGGGAGCCACTTTCAACTAGCAGAGGCTGCCCACGCTTCTCTCGTGTGGCCCCGTCCATCTTCAGTCAGCACCAGCAAGTCAAACCCTTCTTGGATTTGGAATTTCTCTGACTTCCTCTACTTTTAAAGGAACCTGTGTGATTAGAACAGGCCCACCTGGCTTATCTTCCTACTTTGAGGTCAAACAATTTGAGACTATAATTACATCTGTAAAATCTCTTCACAGCAGCACTTAGGTTAGTATTTGATTGACCAGCCAGGGGACAGGGATCCTTGGGAGGGGAGAGGAGCAGACTGGAGGCATCTGTAGAATTCCCCCTCTATAGGACTGTTTGCTAATTTTCTGAAGCTAAACTTCTTGGCAGCAAGATGCTGTTCTGTAGAATCTGGCCACAAGGCTTTTACCAGAATGAGCCTTAGGATTCCTAACCAGGGATACTTAAAATCAGCAACTGCCCCACTCCACTCCTCTAGCCCCTCCTGGTATTTCCATACCTCCAAGCTATACCCATGGCCTAGAGACGGGGCTCTGTGAAACTAATGGATCAATTGTGTCTAAGTGTGAAGCAAGTGATCTAGGAAGTGGATGGCAAGGAGCCACAGCAGTCGGAGCCTCATCCCATCTCCCCATCACTACCTTCATATTCTGTATACCTCGGGACCACTTTCTTCTCCTTTAGTACAATTTGGTGCCTCTGATCTGTTTCTGCCTTCCCTTCCCCACCTCAGTTTTCCGCATTGTTTTTTGCCCCAATTAGCATCCAACTTTCTGATTACTATACAGCTGTACGAGAATATATGGAGAGAAAGAAATCTTCCTATGGAACGTCCCACACTCTTCCTTTTTCTTTTAGATTCTATGCACATGGGTAATAACGGTGGATCTGTAGGTGGTTGAGAAGCAGATTAATTTACGTGTCAAAGGAAAGTGAAACTCCACATATCCTGGGCTTCTTAAACCTCATAGTTAGAGCAGGTCTGGGTCCTGCAGAAGGAACAGGGAAATAAATAAAGAGGGGCTGAGAAAGCTGGTACTGGGGATGGGGAATTTGCAAGTGATGAGGGAAGTGGGAACCAGCGACTTCCTTCCTTCCCCATCACTGTTTTCTCCATCCACACAGGGCCAGCCCTGTACTGAGAAATGGGAACTGGGAAGGCAGGCAGTTTTGTTTTCAGGCAACATTAGAGCAGTAACTGGTATTCCCACGAGGAAGCAGGCTGGTGTTAGCATATCCTTTGCCCTTGGGCTCTTAGGAATTTCTTGTCTAAGACTCACCTAGGTCAGGGACTGCTGCGTCAGCCTGACCTCATTCAATCCCAAATCAACTCCATGTTCAAAGAAGTATCTGAAAATAGGCTCTGCAGTGTGATGGAGAAGCATTCCTTCGAGGACCTGAATGCCATTTTTATTTTTAATTGATACATAAATTTTTTATATGAGATCCTAGTGCTTGGGTAGTAACTTAAAAGTTCCAACCACAAATATGAGAGGGATGAAAAGAGTGAAAGCCTTAGCTGTAGAGGTCACATCCTAAGAGGGCAGACAAGCCTACCAGACACCTAGGAAGGTTTTCTATGCGTCCTTACTTTCTAAGATTTAGTCCCTGTCCAGTAAATCTGATGCAGTAGTACTCCAGAATTCTTCTATCATCCCTCAATTTCTAAAGAACCTAAAAGATGGCAAGCTTTGGACTCCCTGCAACATCTTACCACAACCAAAAATTCTGTACCAGGTTTTAACTTCCCCAAAAGACTTAATTCCTTTAGCAGTAGCAAGTTCATTTGTTCTCCCTCCCGAACTGATGGACAAGAAACCAGAGGAAAAATAAGCACTCAACACCCACGCTCGGAAAGTGGAAAGCAATTTGATCTGTTGGTTACACAATGGATAATGATAGAAAGTGATCCCATTGCTTCTTGGTTCACCTTCACCAAAGTGAATTAATGACAACTGGGGACTAATTTCTAATTGGTTTATTTACACTTCAGGCTATTCATTAAAAGGCAAAGATCACTTTTTCATGTGAGAAAGTGGAAAATAGTCCCAGAACATGACAGCTAGGCCTTAATGTTCCCAAGAAGACATAAACAAGTTTTGCAGAACATAAACAAGAATTGGGCAAGGCTGCACTGTGAGATAGTCCAATGAGACAGAGCTAAGACTTCCCTGTGATTGTGTCTGAAACCAGACAGAGGCAAGGATGCCCTGCAGTCACACAAATATCTCAACATCCCTTGTGCTGCTCACAAGGGTGACTGATGCTTCTTGACCAACGAACAGTGACCCCACTTTAATCCCTCCGCCTCCAGATAAAATTTACCAAAATACTCTCTCACTTCCTGACAACAGCCAATACAGAACTGTACTCCACTTCCCCTAAACCCTACTTAAAAGTACCCAGGACAAGCCCAAATTCTACAGGTTCCTCCCAGCTCCTTCTTACCAAATTACTCAACAGTTCCTCTATATGTCTCTTCCTGACTGCAGTAAGTTAACCAAACCTAATTTTGTTTGACCACAGATGAGTCCCTGGTGGTCTTTGGCTGATGAGCTTATTCATACAACTAACTGTATGAACAGCAGTAACTCAAAGTCCAACCTCCAAAGCATTTCCTATCCTAAGCAGAAATTGTTATGACAGGAATCTTCAGAAAATTCCCCATTCCATACATCACTTGATAAAGGATTTTTACACACTGTGGAACATTGTTTTTTTCAAAGATGGCCCAACAATATTTCCCATCTTATATGCTCTTCTGCAATATGAACTTGCCATTCCCCTATCCCAAAGCAAAGTCTAATCCCCCTCTCCTTGAATCTGGACTGGCTTTACAGACACTCCAGTAATCAATAAAATGTAATGGAAGTAATGCTGTGTGACTTTTTAGTCTGTATCTAAAAAGTTCATGCAGCTACCACCCAATTCTCCTGTAGTATTAGCTCTCTGGATGATCTCTCCCTAGACACGTCTTCTCAGAATCTAGCCACCATGTTATGAAAAGCCCAAACCACATAGAGAGCCAATGTTCTCTACTACAGTTAATAGACTCAGCTGAGTCCAGCCTTCAAGTCATCTCAGCCCAAGTGCCAAAACATGCGAACACAGAAGCCTCTAAAATGATTCTAGCCTTCAGCCATTTCATGTCTGTCTGGCTGAGACCCTAGACATCACGGAGCAGAGACAAACCATGCTCACTGTGCCCTATACAAATTCCTGGCCTACAGAATCTATGGGCATTTTTAAAAAAAAAAAAAACAACAAAGTGTTTTTTTATGCCACTAAAACATGTATCATTCATTGGTTTCAGGATTGGGCAGGGGATAGAAATCTGATACGCCTCAAGGAGATTACCCATAAGGGCTTAGAGGAAAGTGAGAAAAATGTTTTTGGAAGCTAGAGAAAAGGGGACCTTTGTTATGTAGTGGTAGAAAGTTTTGCAAAACTATCATCTGTAGTAATGTGGAAATTAATAAATTGATGGATCTAAGACTATTTCTGGATGAAACATAAAAAATGTCAACTGGTTTAGCTACATAAAACAAGATACAAATAGAAAGAGCAGTGCTAAAAAGGAAATTATTCCATTTTCAAGAAGAAATTACAGGTACGATACTATAAAGGAGGCAGGACTTTCTAGATGCAACAATAAAACTGATTCTCAGTCCCAGTCTCTCTAGAAGGCAAAAATTCTCAAATTAGGAAATGGCTTTAGTGTAAGATCAAATTCAGGTTGGGCTGTAAAATCCCTGTTAAGCCTCAGAAGGTGGTGTCTCATGGAATGATAGAGCTATATAAAGACCTTCTGAGAAGCTTAAGGACAGGCCTGGAAAACTCTTCCTGTTAAGTAATAAGGTTCTCAAGACAGAGAAGGGCCTGACTTAAAGAGATTCATGGTTATGGCTTTCAGCTAATGGAGTGAACTCCCACAAAGTCATAGAATCCACAGAATTTTTAAGAGATGTGTATGTGTGTAAGTACTATCAGCTCAAACTAATGGACACAGGGAGAGTACAAAATGAAGAGAGATTTCTGAACCCACAGATTTCTGTAGGCAGGGATCAAACTGAGAAAACTACTCAGCTGGAAACATAGGCTAATTTTTATAGAGAAAAGTGGATGACTCAAAGGGCAAAACTATGAGATTGGGGCAGCAAGCCAAAAGCCACAGGAGCAGTACTAAGCCCCAGACAAGTAACTGGGTATGTGGCCAGCTAGGTTTCAGAAATACTGTAGACCAGTGACTCCATCATGTCCTCCCCACGCCCCACCTCTTTGCATGGGGATGTCTACTACAGCTGGCCTATCACTGTGGCTGCCATGATCCTGGGTGCCGGGGAGGAGAAGGGGGGCCAGATAATGGACTCTTTGGGTCACAGGAGTGGGGGAGCAATGCATTCGAAGAGGAACCACAGCCAAGGAGCCACACCTGCACCTGAGCTGATTTAGATAATAAAATCCTAGAGCTCCAGCTAATGCCATAATAGGAAGAAACACTGGAGATTGGGGACGGCTGAGTGTGTTTTACATGTGGGAGGATGTGCACTGCTGTGACCACGGGGCAGACTGAGACAGACTGTGTTTTCAGAGGTGGTCACAACAATATCTCCCATCCCACGTGCTCTTCTATATTGTGATCTTGTCACACTTGCATCAAGAGGTGGAGTTCAATCTCCCTCCCATTAAATCCTGGCTGGCCTTGGCGGCTTGCTCATAACCAACAGAATGAGGCACACAGAAGTGACATTTCCAGACTCCCGAAAGTAGGTCAGAAAAGGCACACAACTTCGCCGTGGTTCTCAAGGAACACTTGCTGCCTGGACACTCCCTTTTAGAATCTAGGCACCATGATTTGGCAAGTCCAAGCCACCAAAAAAGGCCACCTGCAAGTGCTCTGGTGGACAGTCCCAGCTGAACACAGCCTGCAAGTCACCCCAGCCTGGGCATCAGAGATTAGAAAAGCAATTTCCAGATGATTCCAGGCCAAGCTGAGTCACCCCATCATTTGCAATTTCCCAGCTGGGGCTTCAATGAGCCATCTATGCTGCCCTGTCTGAATTCCTGGCCCACTGAATCAGCAAGCAAAATAAGTTTTGGTAGTTTGTTGCACAGACGTAGATAACCTGAACAGACAATGTAGATATTGCATTGTCCAATATGTTGGCCATTGCCCACATGCACTTATTTCTTTCTCTATCTCTCTTTCTTTTAGTGTGGCTATTTAACCTGAAATTTAAATCAATTCAAATTAAATAACATTAAAAATTTTAGTCTTCAGTCACACTAGCCACATTTCGAATGCTCAAAGACCACATACAGCTAATGGCTACTATATTAAACAACAAAGATATAGAGCATATTTATCAACACAGAAATTTCTACTGAAGAGTATTGGTCTAAAAGTACTCTTCAGTACTGTAGTTTTATTTATTTATTTATTTATTTCTGTAGTTTAACAGGGGTTGTAAACTTCAATGTTTTCATGATGCTAGGCAGGTAAGTACATGAATGAAACAGACTTGATGTAAACAATATAGACAGCTAGGATCTTGGCAAACTAGAGATCATTTGCCCTAACTCATAACTGAAATTCTAAACACTTTATGGGTAAAGTAAAATACATACAACAGCTGCATATGGGCAACAGCCCATTAGTTTTTAGCCCTCAGTTTATATGAGCAATGGAGTAGTATATTAGAAATCAGGACCATCCCAGAAAACCCAAGAAGAATGATTATAATTGGTATAAAACTTTGTAGAATGTTGAGCTAATCTGTAGGGATATTTATTTATTGTCCCTTGTACAGTGTAGATCTACCATTAAATTCTCCTACTTTGAATTGAATTTGTTAAATTGCAACTGTCAAATAATTACATCCAAGATCAGGGTAAGAAAAAAAGTTAGAAAATTCAACAAGACACATTAAATAAAATATTTTAAACTCCAAGATCAATAGATTGTTTGAGTTGAAAGGATCCTAGAGAAACTTAAACCCAATCCATTTATTTTATTCATGGAAAGAATGAAAGCCAGAGAAGTTAAGTGGTTTGTCTAATATCAAACGGGTATCTATTAGCAGAATCACCAGGGGCCTTCTATCTGCAAACGTCTGTGAGAGATGAAGAGGTAGGCTCATCTGATAATTGAAGACTGAGTGTTGAAGTAACAAGTTACTTGCCCTTCTCTATCCCAACCTTAACGTAGCAAATTTGCATTGAACTGAGTTTTCAATAGGAAGTGTCTTTTTAATTTAAAAAAAAAAAGAAAAAAGAAGGGACTGGTTTCAGGGCATTTGACAGGCCACTTGTGAAATGCCTTGGATCAGAGCAATTTCAGGATCCCTCAAATAACATTCAAAGCCAACCTTGAACAACCGAAAAGACCCTGAAAAATTAAATCAGAGCTATACCAGATTATTCAAATGAACTTTCAGAAATAAAAGACACTCAGAATAGCCCTAATGTTTGAAGTCTCCCATATGTCTGTTGTACTTTTGACTCAAAGCCTACATGTGCCTACAAACTCACATAACTTCCTTAGGCTTTCTAAATGCAGTTATTACATACAGCGGCCTCAAGAAATCTGAAATTGGCTTCACTTTCCTGGTAATGTTGGATTCTCTTGTCACCATTCCCACCATGACACAATTCTAACAGCAGAGAAACTGTGAACACAGAAAATATCTAAAAATTACAGGGAGCAAATGTCTGTTATGTTTCAGTTGCAAGATATTTAATGGTCTCTTTTGCCTACATAAGCAAACTGTCACCAACAAAAAAAAGAAAAGAAAGAAAAAAGGGGGTAAAAAAACACGTTCCCTTGGCACAGGTTTTTCAAGTGGGAAGATATTCCACATGCTAATTAAGGCCCTGTTAGGGGCCTGACCTTCAGTGATGAGGTGTTTTTTAAACTGCTTTGGTTTCAGCCTCTGACTGTGATAGAACTAGATAAAAATCTTACTTAACTGCTAATAAGAAACCATTTTAGTGGAGAACTTTGACGTTACATGTGTACTGTGGATTGGAGACTCTCACTTAATACATAATTAATAGGCTGAGTTTGTTTTTTCATGTGCCCCCGCCCCCCACCCCGTCTTCCCACCAACTACACTGAAACTTTTTTGTTTTCCTTAGTATCATTTCTTAACTAACTTTAAAATAGACATAACTCATTCTACTGTATCTAGTAAGTTTGTTTTGTTTTGTTGTTTCTTTTTTTAATTACACAGTTATACAGAGGCAAATACAACTTGAGAATTTTAGGGTCTGAGTGATCAAAATACTGATTTTTTTTAAAAAAACACTGTGACTCTGAACAAAGATCAGGATCAGATGGCCGGATTTAATAAATAATATTAAAATCTGTCAAAGGCAATGAATGAAAAATGTTTCATATTGAGAAAAATTCACTATGAAGTCAGGAAGTTGTAAACCTAGTGGTCTACAACTTTGTTAAGTTCTAAAGACCATTTACATCAGAATCACCACAGACCCTTCTTATTTTTTCAGATACAAATTTTGGGGCTCCACCCTAGATTTCTCAAATCCCTCTCCTAGATTCTGCATTTTAGTAAGTTCTATAACTGACTTAATATAAAATTATTGAAAATCACCTTTATAGAGGCACACAGGGCACTATTTTCCTCCCTTCTCAAGTAAATTTAAACTAACTTTGTGGTAAGGATTTGCCCTTGAGATAGAAAATGTATTTTACTGTAACAATAGTCAGAAACTGGTCTATCAGATTACCATGCACAAAATAATTCAATAAGTATTAATAAATGTGTTTCTATTAAGACCTTCAGCCATCTAATGCACTAACTTGTCCATTTCTTTCTTCAGTTACAAAAGCAAAGGCAGAAAAAGAATAGAAATGACTTTATTCATATATTATCAAAACCAACTTACAGACCTCTGAAAGAATTTCCAAAGACGGCTTTGGAAGAATAGGCTGTATAACACAGATGTTAATTAAGTGGGTTTGGGTTAATTGTGCAAATGATTTGTCCTGAATGACTATGTAAGATAAAGGCTTATTAGTGGAGAATGAGGATGTTGGTGGTAGAACAAAATAGCGAGGTGCAATGGTGTGGCCAGCTACCTCCTTTCTGGGATGCTTCAGAACCCAATTAAAATTCTATTGCAGTTGTGAATGGCATGCTTTATTCATGTGTTTCCAGTAAATGTTTGCTCTTGACACTCCTAATACAATTTACTGAAAGCAAAGCCTTTACGTGAATGTTGTATTTCACAGAGAGTTGATTTTGATTCTCTGCAATTATTGTTGCTACTTCCCCCAACCTGGAGAAATGTGTTTGTTATTACCCACAAAAAGGGGGAGTGTTTCAAAGTAAATATGTATAAAATATTGATAATTACAGTAAATGAATAAGAAACTTTTACATGTATTAGCATAGCTTTTTCTAGAAGAGAGTTAACAAAATTAACTGTACATTTATGCCAAGAAGAAATGAAATAAACAAGTTACATTAATGTTATAATGTGGTTTTAATAGTCAGTAAGAACTTAGAAAATATCTGCCTCATCAACTTCGGCCCCCAAATAAGTCATTGCTTATGGTCATTAAAAGCATCACACAAAACTAGATTAATTTATTAACTTAGATTAAACTACAACCATTTGTTTTGTTGATTTTTATCAATAAATTCAGTTTTGGAAGCCTTAGTTCTACTCAGTCGGATACAGTTTTAATCGGAGAGGGACACATGGCTAAGGAGTAGCTGACCGAAATTGGTAAATATTGATTTAACAGAACTGTGCATTATTGTGATTTATCATCCTCAGAAGGCTGTTAATAATAGGGAAGTCCTTATGCAGGAAAATCTACCTTTAACATCGACTCATTTTCTTCCCGGAATGAGGCTGCGAGTTGAGAAAGACAAGCAGATATACTATCGTTATGTCATTGCCTGCCAAGTTTTTCCATTATTGAGAAAATTAGTCCTGTGAGTGTCCCCGAAGCCAGGTCTAATAACAAGAACCATGGACTCAAAATCAGCCAGCTAATTTTGTGCCTCTGTGTGGGTCGGGCTGCCATTCAGACTGCTCTTCCCTTGGGACAAAGCAGTCAGGTTCTGCCGAGTTGCCCACTGGTATCCCAGCACCGTTCTACTAAAACAGCAAGGCTTCATTTTCTACTTCAAAGCCTCACACATGGCATGGTACACTGGGCATCTGGGGCCACAGTAGCTTTGTTAATTATCCCAGAGTCAACCTCTCAGCATGGAGGAATCAGAGTTAACAGGACAAGGAAAACCAGCACGTGGTGCAGAGCCCCATCAGGTCATACGGAATGGTCAGAGCACCTTGACAATTCCTCTTGCTTCCATGGGACTTGATTACCTCAGCCAGAAGCAAATTCTTAACCTCGGGAGGAAAAAGATCTTTTTTGTCAATGAGAATTCTTAGGGTTTACTCTCTTAACTTCCAATATCAATTGACACACTTTCAGAGCTAGGATTTTAGCCTCCAATTAAGGACTGTTCTGTCTTTGTTGGGTTTTTTTTAACATCTTTTTTTTTTTTAAAGAAGATGTTGGGGGTAGGAGTTTATTAATTAATTTATTTATTTTTGCTGTGTTGGTTCTTCGTTTCTGTGCGAGGGCTTTCTCTAGTTGTGGCAAGTGGGGGCCACTCTTCATCGCGGTGCACAGGCCTCTCACTGTCGCGGTCTCTCTTGCTGCGGAGCACAGGCTCCAGACGTGCAGGCTCAGTAGTTGTGGCTCACGGGCCTAGTTGCTCCGCGGCATGTGGGATCCTCCCAGACCAGGGCTCGAACCCGTGTCCTCTGCGTTAGCAGGCAGATTCTCAACCACTGCGCCACCAGGGAAGCCCCTTTTTAACATCTTTATTGGAGTATAATTGCTCTATAATGGTGTGTCAGTTTCTGCCCTACAACAAAGCGAATCAGCTACACATACACACACGTCCCCACATCTCTTCCCTCTTGCATCCCCCCCCATCCCACCCCTCCAGGTTGTCACAAAGCACTGAGCTGATCTCCCTGCGCCACGCGGCCGCCTCCCACCAGCTGTCCATCCTACGTCCGGTAGTGTATATATGTTAAGGACTGTTTTTAAAACTACTGGCCCATTCTTGGTGGGGAGCTGAAATTGCTTCCTGCACAAACTAAGGAGCCAAAAAAGAATCATCCCTCCCCAGACTGGAACTAAAACAACCTGTTCACCGGTTCAAGGTCTTAACTTAGAAGTGGAGCTTCCTGAGATTTTGATGAAAAAGCAATCTTAAGACAACAGAACACTAAATTTGCCCTGTGTGGAGGTGTGGCGCCCAAATTCTCACCACCTCTTCACTGCCTACAGAGTATGAAAACCCAGGTGGAGAAACTAACGTAAAACTTATCTCTATCATCCAAAGTACCCTTTGGACTCTCACAAAAGAAAACTCCCACTGAAGATGAGCCCATAAACAAAATTAAAAAGAGCAGGAGGAAACCCACCAGCACAAAAGACAGCCAACCATACAATAAATGGGAGAATTCACACCTAATGTGATGAATACAGAAGAATCCCAAGAAGTGAAGGAACATATCCAAAAGTTAAAAGCATGACATTATGAAAAGAAAAAAAAAAAAGTGGATTTGGTGGGAGGAGGAAAGAAATTCTAGAAATGGAAAAAGAGTCATTGAATTTTTTTAAGTTAATATAATCGTTAAATAGTGGGCTAGACAGTTTTTAAGAGAGAATGGATGCTTTTGGAAGATAGAGCCAAACTAGCTATCCAGAAAGCCACACAGAGAATGGAGCAGCAATATAGGGATAGAGTGGGGATGTTTCAAGTCCAAATATTGTTGGTAAAATGTAGGGCAATCTAACCTTAATGAATATTGTGACACCAAGAGACAGGCTGGCTGCTTTATAATAAACTGTTCATCCAAATAGCCTGAACAGGAAGCAATGCTAAGTGCAAACTGGTCCCTGGGGGCTCCACCTCAAGTTGAACTTGGTGATGTCACTGTAAAAAAATTAATAAAACAGAAACCTCAATTAACTAGAGTAGGGGAAGCTCTCACATCCTACAAGGATAGCAGAACCCAACAAGAAGACTCCTTTCTTGACAAGGACACAGCCAATGAACAGCAATGGACTCTGCTATAGACCTCCCAACATCCCTTTCCTCTCTATACAAGTGTCCTCCTTCCCTTGTCATGTGGGAACTTGCACATGGCTCTCCAGGTTTGCAGACTCCACATTGTCATTTTCTGCTGATCCCGAATAAACCCATCTTTGCTAGAGAAATATCTGACTGTCTATTTATTTCAGGTCAACATCACCAACTTGCCTCATCGTCCAAGCTCCAGAAACCTCTCCCGACTCCTTCCCCTTGTCTCTTCTTGGCTGTGCTATTAGTTCCTATCGTGCTACTTCTTTTTAATGTTTTAGATTTCAAATCCATGGGCTTGAATGCCAACCTCAGAGCCATAACTTAACCTCCCATTAAATTTGCTTGAAAAGGTAGACTTCCCCTAAATGTGTCCATGAACACTGGGTCTCAGGGCTGGATTCGATGGAACATGGGTTTTGGTCCACTGTACCAGTTCTCAGTTTGATCTAACATAAAGAGACTTTTAATGTCTTACTTAAAATGGGAACCAGCTACCACAGTTTCTATCTTTCTCACATTTTTACTCTCTTCAGTGAAACTCAAATTTTCCATCTATGTTCACTTCTTTCAGAAAGAAATTCTGTGCCCAAGACCCCTATTTAAGCAGTCTCTGCTTTTTCACAAGACTGGCACAATATACATAAAGTATCCCAAAACTTTAGACTCACACAGTCACATAAGGAAGGACAGGGTCATATAACTTGAAGAGCAATGAGGCATCATCTAGCAACCATCAGTCTGCTTGCCAGGAGGCGGCAAGGAGCCCACAAAGATGCTGTTATACAGGATGCTCTACGTTAGGACCAAAAAGACTAAATTCTTCTGCTTTGGAGCCACTCAGAAGATGTTAGAATGGCACCGGGGTACTTAGAGTGCCTATGTGGTCCTGAAATCTACTTACACACAAATGCATGACCTGAGCAACTCTCTGTAAAATAACAAAAAGTTACAGCAAGGACTAAATGATATCTTTCCTGTGAAAGGATTTTGAAAACCAAAAAAGATTACTTACGGCAATAAAATTTGTGTTTATTCATTTGGAATCAGAGTATGTACTTTTTTTTTTTTTTTTTTCGGGTACGCGGGCCTCTCACTGTTGTGGCCACTCCCGTTGCGGAGCACAGGCTCCGGACGCACAGGCTCAGCGGCCATGGCTCACGGGCCCAGCCGCTCCGCGGCATGTAGGATCTTCCCGGACGGGGGTACGAACCCGCGTCCCCTGCATCGGCAGGCGGACTCTCAACCACTGCGCCACCAGGGAAGCAGAGTATGTACATTTTATCAGTTACTTGGATTTATGGTAGAAAGCGAGGTGGATTTAATTCAAGGGAGGGAAACAACAAATTAGAAGAACTTAGACTTAAACATTTTTTAATCTGACATCCACGTCATTATCAAAAAGAAGATCATTTTCAGGAGGATTCAGAGGCTCTCTCTCCAGATGCCTGAGTTCAACTGTAACCTCTCAGAGGTCCCTCCACCCAGGATTCCCCTACCTCAAAACCATGTTACAGAACAACCTAGAAAGTGCCTGTTCCCTGGCTTCTGAAACGCTCAATTCCAAGGGAGCCCCTTTAAAAGATATCAAGGCAGATATTAAATCATCACGGTCTCCTTTTAATGGTGGGGGAAAAAAGGCTTAGGGGCATGGTTTCTACACAGTTAGCAGCTCTTGGTTAGAAAGAACCTCTCTCGGGAGGCCAAGATGAAACAAGAAATGTCCCCTAACCCTTAAGAAAGTAGGGACTTTGTATATACATACACTCAACGGCTGCAGCCTTGGAATCAGCAGCCAGTTCTGCAGAGCGATGAGTCAAGAAACTGACTTCGTTTATTTTATGTGCTCTGCCCTTCTGAACAGAAGACAAGCAAGTGAAAAATAAATAGGTCATTAAATGTTACTCTCTTATGTAACAGATTGCATATATGTGTTGGTGTTCACTGTTTTAGAATTTAAGCTCTAAAGAGTGGTTTGTTTGTTTCCAAAATAATCTCTAGCTTTTTTCATATACATATAAACATAAAATATGCCTTATTTATACATAGTAGCTTTTTGAAAACAAGGATTGTTTTGTACTTTCTTTCACAAATTATGTATGGAAGAGGTCTTCAGAGTGAAACTAAAGTAAGCAATTCTGTCAGTCAAAATCCTAACCGTCATTAGCATAACGGCTGCCATTTGTCTACCGGGCAGGCCCTCTGTCTGTGCATTACAGACCTCATCACATTTAATCCCTACAAAATGTCTATAAAGTTGGTACTATTATTATACCCATTGTGCTGAACAAGACAGACTTAACATCCCCTCAGACTGAGTAAACCTGAGAAAGGCTTGACCTGACCTCTTTTCTTAAAGCATTTATTTTAGAAAACTTGTCATTATAAAGTCTTTCTCTTCCCTCTGAGATGTAAATTGTCTCTTAAGAACCTGGGAGCCATCCCTTTGAAATGTAATCTTAGCACCCTTATCTCCGAGTCTCTGTGGGAGGGTAGGAGCCTAACTTTTATAAGCCCCAATTAGCAAACACAAATGAGACGGCCTCGTCACCTTGACCGACCTCCCCTTAACATCCCCCAGTCCTTTGCCACTGGCTCATCCTGCACTTTGTCTCAGCAGAGTTGAGTTCTCCCCTATTGCCAGAGCCTCAAACCAAGTCTTTCTGGCCTGTTTAACCCTGTTTGGTGCATTTTTTCTTGACAGTTCAGATGAAGAGACTGAGCTGTATAAAGCTTCCTGAATTGCCCAATATCACCCCTTTAGCTGTGGGGCTAGAAACCAATCCTTATTCAATAGGGTAAAAGGGGATGCCCAGAGGGAGCTTTCTGAGCCCTCACTCCTCCACAAGAGAAACTGATGAAAACCAAGGAAATGCTGCAAGGGAAAGCTCAGACTCGGTTTCTATCTCGATTCCCCTGAATGGTCTTTGATGCATGATGAATAACTGTGGTTTCATCTGTCCCTCTGACCGCCAGCTGTGTCATGTGCAGACCCAGGGAGAACACACTCTTGTATGTAGCCTCCTTGCTGGGTCTTCCCAGAGCCTTCAGGTGGCAGCCTCCTCCTATGACTCTGCTCCCAGAGCATCAGCCCCAGGAGAGGCCCAAAGGGACCCTTCAAGAACAAGCTACCCCCTCAAAGCTAAAAACACGTAAGGGGGTAGCCCTTCCTGCAGGGCCGGACCAGCTCTCCACTATTATTCCTGCTACCCCTGGAGTCATGAGGAAACCTCTCCTTCTCTCTCTCTCTCTCTCTCTCTCTCTCTCTCTCTCTTTCTCTCTCTCTCTCTCTCTCTCTCTCTCTCTCTCTCTCTCTCCCTCTCTCTCTCTCTCTCTCTCTCACACACACACACACACACACACACACACGCAATTTAACTCCCAAAACCTCAAGAGGAAAAGCTGGCTTCCTCCACCCTTAATATATTTTCACCCACATACCTGCAACCTTCTGACCATCTACCTCTAGTATCTGAATCCTTAGTTAAAGATCTCTTGTCCTCAGCCTCAACAGAGAGAATAAGATATTTTGTAAATATGATGAACTTAGATAAAACTTTTCAGACTCTTCTCCCAAATGCCAAAGCCTCTTCCCAGACACCCCTCAGCTGTGCACACAGCCCCTACATGGAGTCTGAGCGCCCAGATGCTTCTCCCACCCCACCCACCCCTGACTCCCCAAACCCCCCAACTTCCTGGGTAATTCTACATTCTTAAACAGCAGAAATTTCAGTGTTTCTCTTAGAGAATCCAGAACGTTTTCAGTTTATTTTTTCTAAGCTATACTTTGTCCCCCTAAAAAATATATGTCTAAAATTTTTACTGAAATTCAGTCTCCTCAGTCAGTTTTAGTTCAGGCCCCATAAAAGTTTCAGTGTAAAGGACTGCAAAATCTGTGCCCCATTACAAAAAAAAAAAAAAAAAAAAGACGGGCCAGACAAAACCTTGCATGGTCCCAGAGTGCCATCTAGGGTCTAAAAGTTGAAACAACAGCCTCCAGATCTCTTCCACTGACGTTTTTTCTGCAAAAAGCTAGGCAGGATGCTGGGACACACTTGTTCATTCTCTTCCCAAAGTGGTGGAATCAGCTGTTCACAACATCCACATGTTGAACTAAGGGGGATAGGAAGCCCTTAGGAGTTTTAGGATAAAACAATAAAATGATTTAACTGCATATTAAAAGGATCTCTCTGGAGACTGTGGAAAACAACCCTAACGAAAAAAAACAAAAGGGAAGATGGGAGAGCAGTTGAGAAGATATCGGAACAATTCAAGCAAGAGCCAACCATAGGTTGCAGTAAATTAGAGGTAGTGAGATTCTGGATATATTTTGAAGAAAACCTAACAGAATTTGCTAAGGGCTTGACATAAGGTGAGAGAAAGAGGGGGGGCAAGGACAACTCCAAAGTTTTTAACCTGAAAAATTTAAAGAATTGTATTGTCAGTTACTAAGTTGGGACAACCTGGGTGAATCTCAGTCTAATGAAAGCCTGTAACTGTATAAATAAATTCTATTCCCATGGGCTTGGATTGCACCATTAACCTGAGGCACCTCTCACTACAATAAGGGCTGATGGTTGTGGGGAAGACAGGTGAGACTGCAGATGGATCCATGGCAACCCATAAGTGCCATCAAATATGCTCAAGAGCTTAGAAGATTTTTCTACAGCAACAATAGTCCACTACTGAGAAAAACACACATGAGCCCTTTTACAGAGGAGTGCCCAGAAAAATCAGCCTAGACCACAGCCCGATAGGTTAGCCCCAGTTCTCTAGACTGTAAAGGATTAAAAGAAAACTCAATTCAACAAACATGCAAATCCCAATAATCTAACTTTCCACAGCCTCTAGATGAACTACAGACAGCATGCATGAAGCTGTCGGTGGCCTCGTGGACAATGGGTCAGTTTTTGTCAGATTCTCATCCAGGACACTCTCAGTAACACCTGGGTGCTCCAGATAATTTCAGGGCAATTGAGTCTCCCTCTTTGCCATCTGACCTGTGATTATGATCTCCATGCCACAGAGGCAGCTCTAGCAATGACAGGCCAGATCAAAAGATGCTCTCCGGGCTTCCCTGGTGGCGCAGTGGTTGAGAGTCCGCCTGCCGATGCAGGGGACACAGGTTCGTGCCCCGGTCTGGGAAGATCCCACATGCCGTGGAGTGGCTAGGCCCGTGAGCCATGGCCGCTGAGCCTGCGCGTCCGGAGCCTGTGCTCCGCAACGGGAGAGGCCACAGCAGTGAGAGGCCCGCGTATGGCAAAAAAAAAAAAAAAAGATGCTCTCCTTCTAAGGATTATCATTCTGTCTGAAGCAGCTCCTACTAACACAGGTGCCCCCAGAAGTGGGTCAACCATGTTTCTCCTGGGGGGGGTCGTTGCTACCTGAATAACTCACTCACCCCTGTGTGTTCCAGGGGCGACTAGAGCACACAGTGTACTTGCAAAGGGTATAACTTCAGATGTTCATTTGTTGTGATATTTCTTAAGGACATACCATGTGCCTGACACTGTGCTAGATTCTCAGGCTGAGCGGTTAAGACAGTCCCTCTTTCAGGGAATCTGATGGCCTTCTAGCCCAAAGGAGAGAAAAACAGATCTTTAACCTGTGTGATAAGATTTTTTGTGAGATTAAATTAAATAATATGTGCTTCATACCCTGCTTAGTATATAAACATTCTTTAAATATTAGCTTCCTCTAAGATCTCAATTCAACATAATTTACCAAAATTAAAAAGAGGAGGAAAGGGAGGGTCTCTCCTCCTTCCGTCTCCGTTTCCCTCAGGATAAATCATTCTCCCAGTAACCCAGGGTTTTGAATCCTCCGCTCCTGTCTCCCATACATCCCATCTGCTGCCTGGTCCTTTCATCTATCTCTACAGTGTCTCTTGCATCTCTTCCCACCTGCCTTTTCTTACTCCCCATCACCCTCTAAATCAGATAAAATCATCACCGTGACATTCCAGGCCATAGTCCAGCTGCAAATTTTTCAGTCTCATTGCCCACAACTCCCCTAACCATCCTCTGCATCCTGAGTCAAACTGGGTTCTCACTGGTCCCAAAGCTACCTCCTGTTTTACTCTCACTTTGCCATGGCCAGGAATCCTTTTCCTGACATCTTGACCAGTAGAGGTTCTATTCCCTTTTAAAGACCTATCTCCTCCATGAAAACTTCTTATTTCCCAAATCGAATGTGTTATTTTTCTCCTTTGAACTTGCCTAGAATTTTCTTCATATGTTATTTTGTTATATCATGTTCTACAGGTATCTATTTCTTCTTCCTCTCCTCCCCACCAGCTTGTACATTTCCCAAGAGTCTGTTCTGTGCCTCATTTATGAGAAGAGGTAGAGCAGTGATCAACAGCATTGGCTTCAGATTCAAATTGCCTGGGTTTAAATTTTGGCTCTGCTACCTGCTAGCTCGGTGACATTTGGCAGATTACTTAACTTCCCTGTACCTCATTTCTTCATCTGTAGATTTTCTGTATTTGAAAGAATTAATGCATGTAAATCTGAGGTCAGCACCTGGCACATAGAATAACAGCCTATTAAAATGGGATTTCCCTTTCTCAGTTTTGGTTGATACATAAAGACGACGGACACCATGTTCCAAAGTAAAAACACCACACAGGACTTACAAAAAGGAAATGGAAGAAAGTCAGTACTGAAACACTTAGCTGAACATCCACCTCCAGCTATTAAGATGTCTGAAGAAATTAAAAGGAAGAAAATGAGTACAGAGAGTTTGAGGAATGGATAGTTGGTACATCAAGGGAAAGTAATGGGCTGCCTGTCTTTTTTCTTCAGGTCTACTGTGGAAGGCTTCAGGAAGCCCATGCAGAGAGCCCCTGTGTCCCCCACGTTTGGAGAGCACAGTAGACAGTGTAAGTCGCTCATCTGAGAACTCTGAGGCCCAGCATTTGGACTTGCCAGGAGCTGAATCAAAGGAGAGGAGGCTGCATCTGTCAGTTGTAGTCTCAGAGTTTGTGAGGGCATAGAAGGGAGCTTCCTTGAATGAGAAGTAGGGGGAAAGAGACAGAGAGAGAGAGAGCACACCAGAGAGCTAACCAACATTGGATTGTCTTAGATGCCACCTGAGAGCGTCACCTGGAGGGGTAAACAGACCTCAGCAGAGAGAAGCTGAAAGTACCACTGGATGGTTAGGGGCTAGGAAGGGTTAGCAACAAGCTGAAAAGAACACATCACCCACAACAAGAGAACTATAGGCATGAGGTCCCAGTTATTGTAGGTGGTCAGGGAGCAAGAGGTTTGCGGGGAATAAGTCTACAAAGAACCTACAAAAGAAAGAATCAGTTTAAACACCTGCCTTACCCAGAGAGCACAACTCCTGCTAATGACCGCTCTGGCCAGGTAACAACTTTCTTGTTCCCTTTTCTCTTCTGGACATGCCAACATTGGAGGTTCAGAAACTATGACTAGTAAGACGGAGAAAGAGAAGCATTAGGTGAGGAATGAGAGGCAGCCAGCCACACTCCCTTCTCTAACCTCTCTGTCAGGCCTGAGCTGGGGGAAGAAGAGAAGCCTCAATGTTAAATCAAGTTCAACATTTTTATGATAATATAGGAATGGACATTTTAATTACTTGTCTTACCTGAACAGAACAAATGACTTAGAGGAACAGAGAGAAGCAAAAGTCAAGGTGCTTTATAATTGCCTCCCATGAGTCATGCTTGTTCAAGGTTACAGCTCAATAAGTACTCAGGGACTGTTAGCTCTTTGTATCAATTTTGTTCCCCCTTATGCTTTATAGTGTCTTGCACTAGGAGGTACTCATTTATTTACTTAGCCATTCAAACAGTTATGGAGCAACTGCCATGTGCCTGCATAATGGCTAGAAACCAGGGATGAAGCAACAATGAAACGGCCCCTATCACATAAAGATAATGAATCACTAATGGATAACTTTAAAAAATGAGAATAGGGCTTCCCTGGTGGCGCAGTGGTTGAGAGTCCGCCTGACAATGCAGGGGACACGGGTTCGTGCCCCGGTCTGGGAAGATCCCACATGTCACGGAGCGGCTGGGCTGGTGAGCCATGGCCGCTGAGCCTGCGCGTCCGGAGCCTGTGCTCCACAACGGGAGAGGCCACAACAGTGAGAGGCCCGCGTACTGCAAAAAAAAAAAAAAAAAGAGAGAGAATAGAGAGCATGAGGTGCTCTGTAGAGATGTACGAAGTGCCACTGAAAGAGAAAAAGAAGTGAATAATGGCTAGGAAGTAGGGGAGCTGACACAGTAAAAGAAATGTTTGAGCTCCTCAAGACGTATTTGCTAACTTTGAACTATTTGCCTTTTGCTACCTTAAAAATACTCAAATTTAGAGGAGGTAGGAAATTCAGATGGTGCCCAGGTGAAGATCAAGGGAATGCTGGTGGGAAAAACACTCAGTTTCTCCCTTCTAATGTGCCAAGGGTAGGGCTATTGCTCTGAGATGCAGGGCCACAGAGAACTGTTGGCTCCTACAAAGGAAGCAGCCTCACCACCAGGAGACCACCTGTGCGGTGGCATTTCAGAGGCACATGGGTGGTGCCTCCTTTCGGGCACCCAGAAATATTCCCCCATTCAATTGCCTGAAATTCCATACAGAGACATTTATTGCTTTGTCCTGAGGGTCTCGCACCCATTAAAATGAAGGAGTGGATTATTACATTTATATTTTAGCATGAAGGAATTATTGGACTGTTTTCTAAGGACAAAGTTTGATACAGAAAAAACCAGCAATGCATCACATCTCAGGGTACCAAAGGAAAGGAAAAGACTTATGCCAGGTTCTCCAGAAAACAGCCTCTTCGACTCTGAGATGGACATGCAACAGGTTTATATGGGATTGCCTTGGGGAACAGGCTGAGAGAGGCAAGACTGGACAGGGGTAGCGCTGAACTGCAATGCAGTTGCAACAGAAGCATTAGTCTTGCAACTGAGGATAGGGGGCCAGGCTTTTGTATTCAGCTTTGACCAGTCACTGGATGAGGCTGCCTCTAGGGGTGGAGGGTTATGAGCTTGGCAAGGCAGCTTTCTTCAGCCAAGGGCAACTCCTAGAGAAGGGCTCAGCTATGAGCCATCAGCAAGTGGTGGGCATGAATGCCTCTGTCATAAGGGGGGTTCTGGAGGTACACCTCAGTGTTCACTACAGGCACCACTGAGGCTAGTAGAACACAGAAAACAGAGATCAAAGCTGAACACAAACTTCCCCTCCTCTCCCATGTAGCCCCACTCTAATAACGTATTTCTCTACTCATGAAGTCCTCTCAGTATTAACTGTCAATCGCTTCTCCTAGCTCCTGAATATTCAAGCCTCTCCTCAAAAAAACAAGCAAGAAATGTTACTAATATCTTTTAGCAGTGGCGTACTGCCTCAGTTTCCCCAACAAGGTCAGGAGAACAAAGAGAAAAATGAGTCCGAGATTAAAGCAAGCATGAGGTTTACTGGTCCCTCTGTTCAGAAGTTCCCTCTGAGGTCAGATCCATGACATGCCAGGGAATAGCTGGCACTCAAACATACCTTCATGTCAACACCAGCATGTCCTGAGTTATTCTTTCTAATCCTACAGGTCTCTGGATGTCATTAAGGAGCTTTCTGGACCAGAAATTCCCATTGTACATTTTATAGCTCTCTACTGCCAGGAAATTTGAAGCTGTCCATGGGCCAACTCCACTGGACTTGAAGGAAGCTGATATCCAAAGCCCCCTTTCATGGGAAAATAATGCCTGCATCCATATATTCGCCAAACAAACATTTTCTCAGTGCCTACTCTGTGCCAGGTAATGTGGTTGGCACTGGGGATAAAGAGATAAGCAAGACATACAGCAGCTTTCTAGGGCCTCAACTCACTCTTATAGAAAAGGCATGGGTGGGATGTAATGCTATCAGGCAGGGCACTACCAACTTGCTGGCCAGGAAACCATTCACCAGGCCAAAGCAATCTGTTCTTCCAACAATTCACAGAACTCTGCCAACATCCCTCACCAAAATCTCAACAGGAAACATATAGCCAAGCGGTGATGTGATTCCTCTGGAGTCGGGCAATATTTAAACTCCTCTGTATTAGCAGGGAGTTCTCTGTGAATCCTACAACTGGCTTTATGATGGTGGGTTTCCATTCTCCAGACTGTCAAGTAATTGTACCTTCATGCCAGGCCCTTTCTTCTACGGCAAGGTCAAGCCATTGGAGTCCGCTCCAGTTTAAACAAAAGTGCAGAGATTTGGCATTGTCAGACCAGGAATACTGCTGTGTCTCAACCTCTGGCTCCCCAGAAGAAGGAATTAAAATTTATAACTACCTGTTCACCTTCCCAAATTTTCAGTCAATAATTAATCTGTAGTTCCAAACAATGTAGGCCACAGAAAATGTAATTTTGCACTATTCAAATCACCAAAATTGGAAATTGAAATTGTTAAAATCCCTCATTCTCTATGAAGGAGAATTTTTTAAAGTTGTTTTTATTTCCAGATGTGTCATTAAAGAAATTACTGAGTAGCTTTTATAAGTTAGGCTTATCAATTACTCAATCCTACAAGTGTTTATTGAGGGCCACACTATGTGATGCAATGTGCTAGGCTCACATTCGGCAATAAAACCAGATGGCTCAGATGAAGCCAGACAAGGGAAGGCTTTGTAAGCCAGGATACATGATTTGTACTTGATTCTCTAGGAGGTGAAGAGCTAATGAGGCTTTCTGAGCAAGCAAGAGACTTGATGAAAATGAATTTTAGAAAGAGCAAAACATAGAAGGGGGTACAGGGTGAACTGAAGTGGAGTCTGGGCAGGGAGTCCAGATTGTGACCTGTTTCCAGCAGACAAAGATGGTGGCATGAAAGAGCAACAGGAAGGAAAGGTAAAATAAAAGAAGGAATTCAAAGGAAAAAATTCAATGTACTTAGATTCTGATTTTTTTCCTAAAACTTTCTTACCTACACTATCACTTATTAGCTGAGCCGCTTTGAGGAAGTTAATTAGCTTCTCTAGCCTTCAGTTTCTTTACCTGTAAAATGGGGATGCTAATGGTACCTACTACATAGGTACTATTTTTATTTTTATGGTTTTAAATGAGGTAATATATGGATAGAGAGTGAGGAAAAAGCAGAATGACTGCCACCTAGCAAGTGCTTGGTAAAGTACAGTTAATATAATTTGTAGTCAAAATACAAATGAGATAGACCTAATTTTTTCACTTTGGATAATATGTAGCCTTTAGTATTCACCACATTTTTCAAAGTTCCAGATTCATTTAAACAAATATATTTCTATACATAGAACATCTCTGGAAGGTGCACAAGAAATGGTAACAGTTATTATCTGGTGGGGCGGGGGTGGAGGGAGCGGGGAAGAGAAAATGGAAACAGGGATGAGAAGGAAAGAGTGCTTTTACTCTACATTCTTTAGTACTGATGGAATATTTTTTACTATGTGCATGTATTATTCAAGAAAATATTTACAAAGAGCAATCTGTGACCACACAAGAAAAGAATATATTAACTTTGTTTACATAGATGTTTACATAGGATGAGAATAATAACCATAAAAATAACAATGTGTACCGAGCACTTATCATGGGCTTGGCACTGTTTCAAGCTTTTGCATGAACTCACTTGATCAATTCCCACAATATCATATGAGGTTAATAGGATGGCTGTCCTCAAATACAGATGGAGTATTATTAATATCCCCAAGTTACAGATAAGGCACAAGTTTTAATAACTTGCTAAAAATTACCCTGCCAATTAGTAGCAGAACCTTGCTGGAACCCAAGCAGTCTGGCTTCACAAATGTACAGATTTACACATACATCATCTGAAAAACCTATTTTTAAGTATCTGTATGGACTAAGGAGACGGGATGACCAAATGTAGTGTGGGATCTTGGATTAGATCTTGGAGCAGAAAAGGAACAGTCATGGAAAACTGAGGACATCCAAATAAAGTCTATAATTAGTTATAAGTATTGTACCCATGTTAATTTCTTAGTTTTGACAAATGTAGCATGGTTATGTAAGATGCTCACATTAGGAGAAGCTGGTGAAGGGGAACTGTCTGCACTATCTTTACAACTTCTCTCAAAATGAATCTCAAAATAAATTTAAAAAAACAGTCTCTGAATGATACCAGCTGCCAAGCATGAGTGCAACTTCAGTAAGATGCTTCTTCAAGGGGAAGTGCTCACGTGTTTTCAGATTCTGGTCTGTCAGCCCAACTCCATGGCCCAGTGGCTGGCCACATCTGAACAACTTATTGATAGCCCTGGCATTTTAGAGAAATCTACAGATTGAAACAATTTTGCAGGAGAAGGAGTAAACATCTAATTCATCTTTTTAAAAATAGTAATAAATATCTCCGGTGCCAGAATATGCTGGAACTATTGATCCTCCTTGGATTCTGTGTAAATGTCAGGATCCAAGAGAAAATAAACAGTGTGTATTTTCCTCATTCTTCCAAGATGTTGCCGTTCCTTTTTAGATGTGTCTACTCTGCCCCCGCCAACTGAATTATTGAATACATAAGGATGAAGCTAAGCCAGAGCCACTGATCAGTGAAATTGGGTGCAACTGGGTGGAAGAGCTGCACTGCTGAGACCTCCAGCAAATGGCAACATCACTCAAAGTGTGGAGGATTCTCCACAGTGTGAAAACACTACATTACTTGGATGCCTGGATGCATAAGGCTCAGGGGAAAGGTTATTTTAGGAGCCTCGTGAAACTTCATTATGCTGGGTCCATTGCTCTTCAAAGAAACGTGAGGAGAGTTTGGAAGAGTGCCCTAACTCTGGAACTGAACTTTTTTTTTTTTTAACATCTTTATTGGAGTATAATTGCTTTACAATGGTGTGTTAGTTTCTGCTGTATAACAAAGTGAATCAGCTATACATATACATATATCCCCACATCTCCTCCCTCTTGCGTCTCCCTTCCACCCTCCCTATCCCACCCCTCTAGGTGGTCACAAAGCACCGATCTGATCTCCTTGTGCTATGTGGCTGCTTCCCACTAGCTATCTATTTTACATTTGGTAGTGTATATATGTCCATGCCACTCTCTCACTTCATCCCAGCTTACCTTTCCCCCTCCCTGTCCATTCTCTACGTCTGCGGCTTTATTCCTGTCCTGCCCCTAAGTTCTTCAGAACCATTTGGAATTGAACTTTGTTTGGCAAGATGTTGTTCTATCAAAACTCACTTGCTAGAAAATAAAACCTTGAAATATTTTTTAATTTGCCTTTAGAGAACCATCTAATTTCACAATCTTATATTTAACCAACATCATAAGCAGACACTCAAGGCTAAGCAAATGTCGCAAATGTGTGCATAACCCTAAAGGGGCAAATTACTCTATAACATTCAACTGGGGCTGATGAAGCATTGAATGCCTAGGATTTATGCTCAGCTTCGTATAGCCTGAGGTGCACGTTAGAGATCATAAGCCCCAAGGAAAAAAATACTGATCCACTTACTATTCATTTTGCTTTTTAAATCGAGACAGCTAAAGGCATATGTTACGGGTAGATATCTGTGAGAACTTCTACAGCAAAGAACAAGTTTTTATTTTTATGGGAAATCACAGGCCACTTGCTTGTAACCTGCTAGGTCAGTTATGAAAATGTCTTCAATCAGGTTCCCTCAAAGCAGACCCTGCACTGAGAAGAAGTTAAGAGCAAAAGATTCATTTAGGAAGTGCTTCCAACAGTGACCAATAAGGGAATGAGAGAAGCAGGACAGGAAAGCAGAAGCCAAGCAAGGAAGGGATCTCAGACAAAGTCACCCAGAAGGTAACTTCAGCCTGATGCTGTGGGGAACTCAGAACTATAAGCTATGCCCCAGAATTTGTCCTAATTCGAGGCAAGGTTGCTGGGATTTGGTACTGACTGGGCACCAGTCAGTTGTTGGCTAAAGGTCACCACATGTGCGTGTAAATTCCCAGGCATTTCTGCAAGCACAGGCACGAAACTCCAGTACCCAAATACAGGTCTCCAAAGAGAATCACAGGTGTGGGCAAGAGAAGCGAAAGCACACAGAAGCCAGGGAAGGGATGCACAAAGGATAAGAGGATACGAAAGGTTCTGGGCAGAGCTGGCAGAGCACCACCAGGTCTGTTGCCATTACAGAGTATGGTATTCCAATGCCACCTGTTACAAAAATTTACTGAAAACCATAACTCCGTAAAGCAAGTCTCTCACTAGGCACCTGAGTGTAGCTTGAACTCCGAAGTTTCTTACCAGAACATAATAACCATTGTGTTGTTTTTCATTGTTTTCAGTTGTTGCCACTTTCATTTTTAATTATAAATTACTGTTAACAATACTGTATTATATGCTTGAAATTTGTTAAGAGAGTAGATATTAAATGTTCTCACCACCAAAAAAAAAAGGTAAATAACTCTGTGAGGTGTTAATTAATCTTATTGTGCTAATTATTTCACAATATATATGTATATCAAATCATTGCATTTTATACCTTAAGTTTATACAATGTTATTTTTCAAATACATTCAATAAAGCTGGAAAAAAACTTTATTAAATAAATTATAAATTACTATTAGTTTTGTATCATCATTATCAATTTAGTTGTAGTGAGTTGTTTGGTTAACCCTATGGTATATAGTAAAGTGTATTTGCATCAAGAGTACTTTTGCCCTATAATTTTCCAATATCTAGACTTCTATGAATTATGTATGTATCAGAAAGAAGTGCATGAATTATCACATGCCTGTTGCTAAAGCACACGTATGTATGTATAATCTCCCAAAATATATTTGTTCAGTGGCGTACCATACCATCTTTTTCAAAAAGAGGGACTGGGTGGGGTTGGGGGAGCCCAGGGTCTGTTGCTCCTTGAATATTTGACATCCATTCTTGAAAGAGACAATCTGGAACCCCTGGGCATAAACCTACCAGTTTACACCATCACTCTCTGTATGAGGGGAAAGGCCATCCACTCTGTCAAGAAAGCCATGCTTGGGACTTCCCTGGTGGCACAGTGGTTAAGACTCCATGCTCCCAATGCAGGGGGCCCAGTTTCAATTCCTAGTCAGGGAACTAGATCCCACATGCGTGCTGCAACAAAGAGTTCGTATGCCACAACTAAGGAGCCCGTGTGCTGCAACTAAGGAGCTGGTGAGCCACAACTAAGGAGCCCACGAGCTGCAACTAAAGAGCCTACCTGCTGCAACTAAGACCCAGCACAACCAAATAAATAAATAATTTTTTTTAAAAGCCATGCTTTTGAAAGGAAAGGACTGAATTCTGATAGACTACTAAAGGACACCCATTCCCCAAAGAAGAATCATAGATAGTTCTGGTTTCCTCTATAAACTTTTGCCTGCTCAAACTAAATAAAAAATATGCCCCTGAAAAATTTCTGAACTAACAGAAAACATCATCCCCCACTCCAACAAAAACATTTGAAGCTACTATTTCCTATACCAACAATTTATAAAATCTTAAAGTGGAAGGAATTTTAGGCATTATCTGTTATGACATCTCTTCATTTAGCAGTAGGAAAACTGAGGCTCTGGACAGTTGTGACCTGTCTTGAATATGGTTCTATGTATTTCCAAGCCAGTGATTCCTACAATAACTACAACCAAAATTAAGCAAGTAATTGCACCTTGCCCAAGTCACAATTAATAATCAAAAAGAAACAGATAACATTTAGCAAGTCAACTGAAATACCTTGGCTGTATCTCCACAAAATAAATTTATTACATGAGAGCTGGGGTTAAAGAACTCTACTCACAAGTCCTTAGCATTGTAACTCAACTAAGTGCTTACCGAATAGGCAGTTATCCAGTGTAATTTTCCACTTGCTTCTCACCATTAGGCTAAATGTACCAACTGCACCTGCTGTGTCATTCCCTGCTGGCACTTCTTTTAAATTGGAATTACTCCTCATCACTTAGTACTCAGGATTTTTTTAATGGAACAGGAAGCGAAAAGTACAACACAATAAACCCAGAAATTCAATTTTTTTTTTTTTTTGCAGTACGCGGGCCTCTCACTGTTGTGGCCTCTCCCGTTGTGGAGCACAGGCTCCGGACGCGCAGGCTCAGCGGCCATGGCTCACGGGCCCAGCTGCTCCGCGGCATGCGGGATCTTCCCAGACCGGGGCACGAACCCATGTCCCCTGCATCGGCAGGCGGACTCTCAACCACTGTGCCACCAGGGAAGCCCCAGAAATTCAATTTTTAAAATCACATGTTTTGGGGTTTTTTTTTTCAATATCTCTCCCTGAGGAAATATAAGTTAGAATTTATAAGTTTCTGGTGTGTTCCAGGCCATGGCAATTTATCCAAACAACTTCTGTCCATGTGCTACCAACACAGGGCCTCTTGATCACCGGGTCAACCCTGGAGCCCCAACTTGACTAATGACAGTGCCACAGTCTTTAAGTTTACTCCATTCCGATATACACGCTACTATATATAAAATAGATAACTAATAAGAACCTACTGTATAGCACAGGGAACTCTACTCAATACTCTGTAATGACCTATATGGGAAAAGAATCTAAAAAAGAGTAGGTGTATGTATATGTGTAACTGATTCACTTTGCTGTACAGCAGAAACTAACACAACATTGTAAATCAAACTACACTCAAATAAAAATTTTTTAAAAATAAAAAGTCAGTTTTCAATCTCAAGCCTGTACTCCTGAAGACCCTAGGTTTGCCCACCTCACTGCATTATGGAGTCTTAGAAATGCCCATTTAAATGACTAGAACCAACATGAGATGCCGATGTCTTGTGGTCAGGCATTTCTTTGTTCAAATCCCAAATCTGCCAATGACTTTCCATGTAACTCCTCTCATCATCAGTTTCTTCATCTGTAAAATGGTAGTAAAATTAACTATTTCACAAGATTATGGTGAAGATTTGAAATAATGATGGAAGTTGCCTTAAAAATGTCCAGTATGTAGTAGACACTCAGTAGATGGAGGCTAACAGCAGTGATTTAAATGGTGGTGAGCTAGAGAAAGGGAGAATGGTCAAGGGCTATTGGGATGCCTCCCTCCACATATTTTGGCTACCTTTGACTGGAAGCCACCATGGTGGAGATGCTAGTAGTTCCTAGCACATCCATCCACCACTTTGCTTTGACTTATTTGTTGTATCTTGATAGACTTTGCCCACCAATGACCCTGCTCTGTGCTCAGAAATATCACCCACTTCAATCCCACAAATGGGTTCTGTTTGGCCCAAGTAAAACAAAGCCAAAGACTGTAAGATCCTGCTATAAATAAATCAATGACCACAACCTGGACCATCTCAATACCCACAATTTTATCTTCAGCACTTAGCAAATTACCCCTGTAATAAGTGCTCAGAAATATTTCTTAGTAATGACAGAGGAGCCCTGCACCACACTGGGGGGGCAGGGTGGGGGGGGGGCGTGGAGAAAAGCCCTACAGAGGGATCCTGGGCTTTGGAATCAAACAGAGTTTTATCCAGTCCTGATTCTACAACTTAGCAACTCTCAACTTAGTTCAGCATTGCTGGCTTGTTTTACGTATACCATACTAGCCTATTATTTAACTAAGTTATTTAGGTAGCAGTACTTCTTTACTACCTAGTTACTTATCCTCTCTTACCCTCTATGTCCTCATCTATAAAATGGAGATACCTGCGCCCCCCAGGCTTATTGTAAGGGTTAAATGGGATTATGTATATGCATAACCAATATGGTATTGCCCTTATATTGATAAATAACCATAATTTTATTGTCTTTATTCACTGTTGCAACTCTATCTTTTCTCATATTTTAGAACACTCATTTTTCTCTTGTTTCTAAATTATTTTCATTAAAAGGGTGAGTACACCACCTCTCATACCTCTGAGGCAGAACCTCTGCTGTTGCCGCTCTCTTGGGTAGTCTCAGCAACATAGGCTCCTCACAGGGCCAGAAATCAGGGATGCTGATGTTACAAGCATTTGCCTATGATATGCCACAGCCAAAACAAGATGCCAACCCATTTCTTGGGTCACCTATAGGTCAGTATTCCACTATTTCTATCCAACATGCACCATTAAGTCCATTTAACTGGCAACTTCAGCATAGATTTAAGTGTATATTTGCACTGATATACCTCAGTGATTTACTAAGGCTGTCCATTTTCCTCAGCATATATATAGAGAGATGGCACATGCCAATGTAACCTCCATATTTATTTCACATTAAGTACTAAAGATGAGTATTTTCTTAAGTGTTTTTCCAGGCTCAAGATGGCCCCTTAAAAATGATTGACTTTCAGCTGTCAAGACTGGGAATGAATTGGTTATGCTGAATTCACACTTGTCAATTGACAGTATTAATTGAATTGGGTATGGTGAATTCACACTTGTTAACTGACAATATTAATAATGGACATTTATGTTCTATGCTTTACTTACATTTATATTTATCCTCTAAATCCTCACAACAATCCTAGGTAGTAGACACTACTATCATCTCCATTTTACTGACAAGAGAACTGAAGCAAAGACAGGTTAAGCAACTCACCCAGGGTCACACAGCTGGGATTTGAAACTTGTCCTCTGTGACATCATACTGCCTCTGAAAGATATCAGGAAAAAAACATGAAAAATCAGCTAAAGTGTATGACGATGTCATTGACTCCTCCTGGTAATAGTCATGGACTATATACTGAGCACATCCACTCTGCCAGGTGCTGGCTGTTTACCATTATTTCTGGTTAATTTTGCATTAAATCCTGGCCCTGATCATTGAGTAGACTGAGTACTGTGCAGAACTACACAATGCAACACCTGTGTCAGTGCATCCTTCCATGAGATCCCTCTGCTGGTAGTTTCATGGAATTTTGCTTTTGCTAAACTATGCTGAGACACTATCACATCCCCACCCCTGGCCCCCACCAACCTGCCTAGAATTCCTGAGAGTATATAAGCTCTGGGTCAGACATGCCTGTCCAAACCTCTGATTTCTTACAAAATTATTGGAACAACGTTGGAACAAATTTTAATTAACAGAAAATTATAATACATAGTAATTCATTATAGCCAATCTATAATGGGAACATTATGATGAGGCCTGGAGAATCATTCCTTCCTAACTAAAGATTACTTCTTTAATGTGAATAGAAAATTAGATCCACAGAATTCAGTGTCTCTCTCCCCTGAACACTGAATTAAACACCTTCTGAATTACACCACCTTCTGTATCTTTGAAAAAATCTCCATTCTGTGAAGGCCTTTACTGGCCTTACAATGACTTAAGGTAGGGGAGTCTTCTCAGTTGTGTTGCATCTTTTCTGACATAGCCACATGGAAATTTCCATTCATTCATTCAGTCAGCAATTATTGAGAATCTTCCAGGACCTGTGCTAGTGCTGGTGGCGGTCTCTGCCCTTGAGGAGCTTACAGTCTATTGGATGATAAAGACTTTAAACATTATGAAGAAGTATAAAATGTGGTCATTGCTTTCAGTAATTCCGGGAGCCACAGCAAATCCTACCCTTGTTGTTACTGTCACCATTCTTGATTTCAGAGATTATTTTAAGTTCTTCTATCCTCCCCCTATGTCTCATATTTTCTTTTTCTAGAACTACTGCAAATTTTCCATTTGCACTCAGACCCACTTAGGAAGCATAGAGTATACCAGAAGGCTCCCTTGCCCTTGACTTCCTGTTGGGTTTTGCCAAAGGGGAGCACTAACCAGATTTTGAAAAAGAAGAAGAGAAGAGAGAAAGTGAGATTTGTATATTTTTCACCAACTCTCTCCCTCAGCATCATTGTGGGGTGGAAAACCCCTCAACTGAAGACCACAGCTTCTGTCAGGCAACCCTCTCCACACAGGTCTCTTTCCCTAACTGCCTCCACTTTTTCTCCCTCATCCCACTCCAGATTCTGGTAACACTACACGGCCCCAGGGATTATACTATCTCCACACCTTTGTAACTAGTCCTTTAATGAACTCCCCTCAAATTACCAACTATGAATGTGCCATCTTTTTCTTGCAAGGACTCTGACTGATACAGTGCTATGAATGTCTCCTTCAGTATGGCTTTTTCCTGTGCAGAGAATTATTTTTGACATTTTCTGAAGTATTTTGGCCCAAGCAGTTCAGTAAACCTTTATGCTTCACTATTCAAAATGCTGAAGATAGAAAGATAACTAGGACAATGGTTTTGCCCTGAAGGAACCTGGTCTAATGATACAAACAGATGCATAAATAGGGTGTCCCAAACTTTATTCTCCAAGCTAAAACAATTTGTTTTTAAAAAAGGAGTTGCTATAAATAATTACACGAGGACAATAAACATAAACTGTCACAGTCCCAAGTTCATCCTACACATAAAGAGATCATTGCCTTAAACTATAATGAGCATATGCAGAGTGTGAACAAGCTACCACAGGTGAACAAAACCGAACCACCTAACTCAAGCTTTGAAGAGGGGTCAACAGGAGGCTTCTTGAAGGAGTCTTGAATCTGATCTGCCCCCAGAGACTCCACCTCTCTGTAGCACCCCTGTGTCACATCATCTCCTTTGCTAGAGACTCACCTTGGCCACAGCTAACAGATTGAGAAATCAGGGCTAAGTACATCCTTACCTTAGCAAGAAATAAAAGATTCACTCTCTGACTTCAGAAATAAAAACTGGGACTTCCCTGGTGGCGCAGTGATTAGATTCCGCCTGCCAATGCAGGGGACAACGGTTTGATCCCTGGTCCAGGAAGATACCACACACCTCAGAGCAACTAAGCCCATGCACCACAACTACTGAGCCTGTGCTCTAGAGCCCTCAAGCCACAACTACTGAGCCCACATGCCACAACTACTGAAGCCCATGTGCCTAGAGCCTGTGCTCTGCAACAAGAGAAGTCACTGCAATGAGAAGCCGGCTCACTGCAACGAAGATTAGGCCCCACTCACCACAACTAGAGAAAGCCTGTGCACAGCAATGAAGACCCAACGCAGCCAAAAAAAAAATTAAATTAAAAGAAAAAAGAGCTACCCACCACAGCAACAGCCAGCTCTACCCACCACCAGTCCCTCTCATCAGGAAACCTGCAAATGCCTCTTAGATAGCCTCATCCACCAGAGGGCAGACAGCAGAAGCAAGAAGAACTACAATCCTGCAGCCTGTGGAACAAAACCCATATTCACAGAAAGACAGACAAGATGAAAAGGTAGAGGGCTATGTACCAGATGAAGGAACAAGATAAAACCCCAGAAAAACAACTAAGTAAAGTCGAGATAGGCAACCTTCCATAAAAAGAATTCAGGGGGCTTCCCCGGTGGCGCAGTGGTTGAGAGTCCACCTGCCGATGCAGGGGACACGGGTTCATGCCCCGGTCCAGGAGGATCCCACATGCCGCGGAGCGGCTGGGCCCATGAGCCATGGCCGCTGGGCCTGCGCGTCCGGAGCCTGTGCTCCACGATGGGAGAGGCCACAGCAGTGAGAGGCCCATGTACCGCAAAAAAAAAAAAAAAAAAAAAAGAATTCAGAATAATGATAGTGAAGGTGATCCAGGACCTCGGAAAAAGATTGGAGGCAAAGATTGAGAAGATGCAAGAAATGTCTAACAAAAATCTAGAAGAATTAAAGAACAATCAAAGAGATGAACTATACAAAAACTGAAATGAAAACTACACTAGAAGGAATCAATAGCAGAATAACTGAGGTGGAAGAATGAATAAGTGACCTGGATGACAGAATGGTGGAATTCACTGTTGCAGAACAGAATAAAGAAAAAAGAATGAAAAGAAATGAAGACAGCCTAAGAGACCTCTGGGACAACATTAAATGCAACAACATTCGCATTATAGGGGTCCCAAAACGAGAAGAGAGAGAGAAAGGACCTGAGAAAATATTTGAAGCGATTATACTCGAAAACTTGCCTGACATGGGAAAGGAAATAGCCACCAAAGTCCAGGAAGCACAGAGAGTCCCATACAGGATAAACCCAAGGAGAAACACACCAAGACACATAGTAATCAAATTGGCAAAAATTAAAGCCAAAGAAAAATTATTGAAAGCAGCAAGGGAAAAAAAACAAATAACATACAAGGGAACTCCCGTAAGGTTAACAGCTGATTTCTCAGCAGAAACTCTACAAGCCACACGGGAGTAGCATGATATACCTAAAGTGATGAAAGGGTAGAACCTACAACCAAGATTACTCTACGTGGCAGGGATCTTATTCAGATTTGATGGAGAAATCAAAAGCTTTACAGACAAGCAAAAGCTAAGAGAATTCAGCACCACGAAACCAGCTCTACAACAAATGCTAAAAGAACTTCTCTAAGTGGGAAACACAAGAGAAGAAAAGGACCTACAAAAACAAACCCAAAACAATTAAGAAAATGGTAATGGGAACATACATATCGATAACTACCCTAAAGGTGAATGGATTAAATGCTCCAGCCAAAAGACACAGGTTTGCTGAATGGATACAAAAAAAAGACCCATATATATGCTGCCTACAAGAAACCCACTTCAGACCTAGGGACACATTCAGACTGAAAGTGAGGGGATGGAAAAAGATATTCTATGCAAATGGAAATCAAAAGAAAGCTGGAGTAGCAATACTCATATCAGATAAAATAGACTTTAAAATAAAGAATGTTACAAGAGACAAGGAAGGACACAACATAATGATCAAGGGATCAATCCAAGAAGAAGATATTACAACTATAAATATATATGCACCCAACATAGGAGCACCTCAATACATAAGGCAACTGCTAACAGCTATAAAAGAGGAAATCAACAGTAACACTTTAACAGTGGGGGACTTTAACAACTCACTTACACCAACGGACAGATCATCCAAAATGAAAATAAATAAGGAAACAGAAGCTTTAAATGACACAATAGACCAGATAGGTTTCATTGATATTTATAGGACATTGCATCCATAAACACAGATTACACTTTCTTCTCAAGTGCACACAGAACATTCTCCAGGATAGATCACATCTTGGGTCACAAATCAAGCCTCAGTAAATTTAAGAAAATTGAAATCATATCAAGCATCTTTTCTGACCACAATGCTATGAGATTAGAAATGAATTACAGGCAAAAAAACATAAAAAACACAAACACATGGAGGCCAAATGATATGTTACTAAATAACCAAGAGATCACTGAAGAAATCAAAGAGGAAATCAAAAAATACCTAGAGACAAATGACAATGAAAACATGAGGATCCAAAACCTCTGGGATGCAGCAAAAGCAGTTCTAAGAGGGAAGTTTATAGCTATACAAGCCTAGCTCAAGAAACAAGAAAAATCCCAAATAAACAAGCTAACCTTACACCTAAAGGAACTAGAGAAAGAAGAACAAACAAAACCCAAAGTTAGCAGAAGGAAAGAAATCATAAAGATCAGAGCAGAAATAAATGACATAGAAACTAAGAAAACAATAGCAAAGATCAATAAAACTAAAACCTGGCTCTTTGAGAAGATAAACAAAATTGATAAACCATTAGCCACACTCATCAAGAAGAAGAGGGAGAGGACTCAAATCAATAAAATTAGAACTGAAAAAGGAGAAGTTACAACAGACACTGCAGAAATACAAAGCATCCTAAGAGACTACTACAAGCAACCCTATTTCAATAAAATGGACAACCCAGAAGAAATGGACAAATTCTTAGAAAGGTATAGCCTTCCAAGACTGAACCAGGAAGAAAGAGAAAATATGAACAGACCAATCACGAGTAATGAAATTGAAACTGTGATTAAAAATCTTCCAACAAACAGAAGTCCAGGACCAGATGGCTTCACAGGTGAATTCTATCAAACATTTAGAGAAGAGCTAACACCCATCCTTCTCAAACTCTTCCAAAAAATTGCAGAGGAAGGAACTCTCCCAAACTCAGTCTATGAGGTCACCATCACCCTGATACCAAAACCAAACAAAGATACTACAAAAAAAGAAAATTACTGACCAATATCACTGATGAATATAGATGCAAAAATCCTCAACAAAATACTAGCAAACAGAATCCAACAACACATTAAAAGGATCATACACCATGATCAAGCGGGATTTATCCCAGTGATGTAAGGATTCTTCAATATACCCAAATCAATCAGTGTGATACACCATATTAACAAATTGAAGAAGAAAAACCATATGATCTTCTCAACAGATGCAGAAAAATCTTTTGACAAATTCAACACCTATTTGTGATAAAAAAAAAAAAAAAAACTCTCCAGAAAGTGGGCATAGAGGGAACCTACCTCAACATAATAAAGGCCATATATGACAAACCCACAGCAAAGATCATTCTTAATGGTGGAAAACTGAAAGCATTTCCTCTAAGATCAGGAACAAGACAAGGATGTCCACTCTCACCACTATTATTCAAAATAGTTTTGGAAGTCCTAGCCACGGCAATCAGAGAAGAAAAAAAAATAAAAGGAATACAAATTGGAAAAGAAAAAGTAAAACTGTCACTGTTTGCAGATGACATAGCACTATACATAGAGAGTCCTAAAGATGCCACCAGAAAATTACTAGAGCTAATGAATGAATTTGGTAAAGTTGCAGGATACAAAATTAATGCACAGAAATCTCTTGCATTCCTATATACTAATGATGAACAATCTGAAAGAGAAATGCAGGAAACACTCCCATTTACCATTGCAACAAAAAGAATAAAATACCTAGGAATAAACCTACCTAGGGAGGCAAAAGACCTGTATGTAGAAAACTATAAGGCACTGATGAAAGAAATTAAAGATGATACCAACAGATGGAGAGATATACCATGTTCTTGGATTGGAAGAATCAATATTGTGATATACTACCCAAAGCAATCTACAGATTCAATGCAATCCCTATCAAATGACCAATGGCATTTTTATGGAACTAGAACAAAAAATCTTAAAATTTGTATGGAGACACAAAAGACCCCAATTACCCAAAGCAGTCTTGAGGGAAAAAAACAGAGCTGGAGGAGTCAGACTCCCTGACTTCAAACTATACTACAAAGCTACAGTAATCAAGACAATATTACAAAAAGAAAAAATCAGAAACATAGATCAATGGAACAAGATAGAAATCCCAGAGATAAACCCACATACCTATGGTCAACTAATCTATGACAAAGGAGGCAAGGATATACAATGGAGAAAAGACAGTCTCTTCAATAAGTGGTGCTGAGAAAACTGGACAGCTACATGTAAAAGAATGAAGTTAGAACACTCCCTAACACCATACACAAAAGTAAACTCAAAATGGATTCAAGACCTAAATGTAAGACCAGACACTATAAAACTCTTAGAGGAAAACATAGGAAGAACACTGTTTGACATAAATCACAGCAAGATCTTTTTTGATCCACCTCCTAGAGTAATGGAAATAAAAACAAAAATAAACGAATGGGACCTAATGAAACTTCAAAGCTTTTGCACAGCGAAGGAAACCATAAACAACCCTCAGAATGGGAGAAAATATTTGCAAACAAATCGATGGACAAAGAATTAATGTTCAAAATATATAAACAGCTCATGCAGCTCAATATTAAAAAAAAACAAACAACCCAATCCAAAAATGGGCAGAAGACCTAAATAGACATTTCTCCAAAGAAGACATACAGATAGCCAAGAAGCACAGGAAAAGCTGCTCAACATCACTAATTATTAGAGAAATGCAAATCAAAACTACAATGAGCTAGTGGGAAGCAGCCGCATGGCACAGGGATATTGGCTTGGTGCTTTGTGACAGCCTGGAGGGGTGGGATAGGGAGGGTGGGAGGGAGGGAGATGCAAGAGGGAAGACATATGGGAACATGTTTATGTATGACTGATTCACTTTGTTATAGGGCAGAAACTAACACACCATTGTAAAGCAATTATACCCCAATAAAGATGTTAAAAAAAAAAAAAAAACTACAATGAGGTATCACCTCACACCAGTTAGAATGGGCATCATCAGAAAATCTAGAAATGACAAATGCTGGAGAGGGTGTGGAGAAAAGGGAACCCTCTTGCACTGTTGGTGAGAATATAAATTGATACAGCCACTATGGAGAACAGTATGGAGGTTCCTTAAAAAACTAAAAATAGAATTACCCTATGACCCAGCAATCCCACTACTGGGCATATACCCAGAGAAAACCATAATTCAAAAAGACACATGCACCCCAATGTTCATTGCAGCACTATTTACAATAGCCAGGTCATGGAAGCAACCTAAATGCCCATCAACAGACGAATGGATAAAGAAGATGTGGTACTTATATACAATGGAATATTACTCAGCCATAAAAAGGAACGAAATTGGGTCATTTGTAGAGACATGGATCGATCTAGAGACTGTCATACAGAGTGAAGTAAGTCAGAAAGAGAAAAACAAATATCATATATTAATGCATATATGTGGAATCTAGAAAAATGGTACAGATGAACCAGTTTGCAGAGCAGAAATTGAGACACTGATGTAGAGAACAAACGTATGGACACCAAGGGGGGAAAGCGGCGGTGGGTGGGGGTGGTGGGATGAACTGGGAGATTGGGATTGACATGTATACACTGATGTGTATATAATGGATGACTAATAAGCACCTGCTCTATAAAAAGAAAAGAAAAGAAAAATAAATAAATAAATAAATAAGAAAGAAAAACTTTTTATAAAGTATGTAGGTAAATATTCACATCATGACAAACATTTGTAGCTTGTAAATATACCTTAGTCCACAAATTATAGAGTGAAAGAATTATTACTTTTAAATTTTTCTTAATTCCACTAGATGGTGGGTATATTATTTGAATCAACTCGGGCCCCCCAACTCAGGATTTTGAGATGTGTGTCTGTGGGTACTGGGGTGAAGCTCCATAGTACTAAGGGTACAGAGATATCTGGTCCTTGATGCTGTCACCCATCCATCGTTGAGTGGTGTTTGGGCCCCAAAAGTCACCCCTAATTTCCCTTCATTCCTACACGCAAAACCTCGTCATGTCCTCTCTCTCAGTCTGTGAACTATGTTTCCTCCCCTCTGTGATATGTGAGGATTATCTGGGGCTGGACAAGGGGGAGGACAGGCAAGGCACAAGCCTCCTTCTCTGGATCTCTCTGGCTTTGAGGTACTAGCAACTCCTATCACAACCAGAGGAATCTTTATCACACCTGGTGCACTCTTACTTCCTTTGTATTCTTCCAAATCTCTGTCTTCTGCATCTGGGCCTATGAGATTGAATCTCAAGACTCAAGGTTTTTTCCCTTGTTTTCATGATCTGCTTCGTCATTCTTCAACGAGCCAATCAAGACAGACTGATCAGCTGTCCAAAGGAAGAGAGGGTAGCAGTCACAGGTAATAACTGGTGGGGAAAAGAGGTGAGGCATCCATTAATATTTATAACATTTTCCCACCCCAGATTTGTTAAGTGTGATTCCATATGCCCAAGAACTGGAGATATAGAGATGAATATGAGAAAGTGCTTGCGCTCTGGAAGTTCAGAGCCTATAAGGAATTGTAGAATCAAACAAACTATCAACATAATAAGTAATTTTGGAGAAATGAACTTTCCAGAAGACTGAAAAACTGGATAAAAAATATATATATTATTCATGGATACATGGACATTAACTCTGCTTTCTCCCTGCTGTTCTGTTCAAGGATCAGGAATGTTATAGACATTCCTTGAAACTAAAGCATACGGATTGCCAGAGTAAGTCTTGTCCTTAACAGTTCAAAAATTGCTGAGTGCCCATCACATGCTTGGTCAATTATTGGTGTAGCAGTAATTGAGGTTTCTGGATTTGATAAGACTCTATCATGAATGGTGTCACCAGCAGTTCTCAAACTTGGTGATTTACAGTCTTGTTGGCCCGGAATAAGCATGTTCTAGATGAGGTGCATCCTGACATTTGCTGAGGAGCAGGGATTCTGAATAATCACTTCAGGATATACACTCCACTCCCAAAATCTTCAAATAGTAGTTCACTTACAAAAGAATAGAGCTGGGAAGGCAACCTGAAGATCTCTGTTGAATTTATTAATAATGAAACTACCGCCAATACATATAGGCAATGTTCCTCAGTCTACTGGTAGGGAGGTATCTTAACTCATACCTAGCTCCCTGGGAGGTCCGCTTCTTTTAGGAGTTCATTTCTAAACTTGACACAAAAGGAAAAGTTGCTGATATACAGTCATTTTCCTTTCTCTCAGGAAAATTATTAAGGACTAATATATTATGACAGGTTCAGAAGATTTCAACATACTCCAGGCTGTAGCAATTTGACACGAAACCTCAGAAGTGCACAAGTGGAGATTTGGTTACATTTTCAGATAGAAAACTTCTATTACCCAGGCAATCTTTAGGATTAAGTGCAATCTTTAGGATTAAGTGCAATCTTTAGGATTAAGTGCAGTATAGTCACCTATTTATATATATAGATAGAATCTGTTCTCAGTCATAAAATGACAGAGGCAGCTTATCACCCACATAATCCCACCGTATCAGTGAACTAGAAGTCTTAGAAACTTCTGTCCTTCAGACCCAAATATCTGAACATAAACTCTAAGGAGACAGTACCTTAGATTTAGAGTTCCGGTTTGATTTAACCTTAATTCTTTTTATTAAAGAAAATCGATCTTTTTCCCCCCAAAGAGCTTCACTAGCTATCTTGCTAACTAAGAAATCTTACTGACAGTTACAGAACAACCAATGGGAGAGTAGCCATGAAGGAACTGACACAATTGAATCCCTGTTATCTTTGCTGACAAACAAAATTCTAGAAAGGATGCCCTTGCCTTTGAATGGTTACAATTAATCTGCAAGCCTCCAGGGTGGAGGAACTGAAAGGTATTTGCAACTATTGCAAAGAAACAGAAAATAACTGGCTGTTCCCTTATTCCCCCTCTGGCTCACTCTGTCAATTTTCACTACCTAAGCAAAAGTGGTATTCTGAATACTGAGAGGCTTTATCTCATGGGGATGAGTTAAAACTTTCTGATACTGTTATGAAAATATCTATTATTGAATTGTCATAAGTTTGAAATAAGTAGGATCAGTCTAAATGTACTGTTCTGTTTTCTGAGTTGGTCCCTAGCATTCTTATCAGCCAAAAACTTGGTGGGGGTACTTGGATTTTATCCACATACATAAACAGATTTTTAAATACAGAACACAAAAAGAATCAGAGTCCTAAAAAAAGGTCTGTGGTCATCAAACCATTGAGGCATCTGCTTATTAGTAAAAGTGCCATGCGCAGCTGGAAACATTCTCTGGAAGTCAACCCCAGGATAATGGAAAGATAAAAGCAAATGATAGGTAGCAGAAGCTTTGGAAGAAATGTAAAAGTTAGAGAACTTTTTTTCATGTGAAATATTGGTGGAATAAACTCAGCAGCAACCTTTGATAGTAAAAACTCTTAGCAAAGTATAAAGACACAGGGAATTCCTTTACTTGGCAAAGGTACCCATCTACTAAACACCTACTACAAACCGAATACTAATATGAAGAGGAATCCTTTTTGTGTCAGTAAGAAGATAAGATGCCTGCTATCATGCTTAACAAATTCAAATGGAAGGTGCTGGGTAGTGCAGAAAGAAGGCAGGGAAAGAGGGAAAGAAGATTGGGAAAAAAGAAGAAAGCAAGAGAGAGAAAGAGAGGTCAAGGGAAGGAGGAAGGAAAGAAAGAATACAAGGATTGGAGGAAAATAACAGCATTATTTTTTGCAAACAGTGTGTAATTTTCTATGCAGAAAATTCAGGAGACTCTGCAGACCAAAACTTAGAGACAAAGAGCAAGTTCAGAATGTTTGCTGAACATAAAATCAATACAAAAAAGTCAATTACATTCCTGCATACAAATCACAAGCAATTAGAAAATGCAATTTTTTAAAGATACCATTTAAATGACAAAGTAATCTATAAGATACTTAGAAATAAATCTAGCAAAAGATGTCAGAATTTTATTGAGAAAAGTACAAAATTCTAAGGAAGGACTTAAAATTTAAGTATTTATGGATGGTAAGAATCAAATCTTAAAGATGTCACGTTTTGGGCTTCCCTGGTGGCACAGTGGTTGAGAGTCCGCCTGCCGATGCAGGGGACGCGGCTTCATGCCCCGGTCCGGGAAGATCCCACATGCCGCGGAGCGGCTGGGCGCGTGAGCCATGGCCGCTGAGCCTGTGCGTCCGGAGCCTGTGCTCCGCAACGGAAGAGGTCACAACAGTGAGAGGCCCGCGTACCGCAAAAAAAAAAAAAAAAAAAAAAAAAAAAAAAAAAGATGCCACGTATTACCAGATTAATCTATAAATTAAATGTAATTTCAGACAAAATCTAACAGGCTTTTTCATGCAACTTGACAAGGTGCTTCTAAAATTTATATGGAGGCAACCAAAAATTATAAGCAAAAAGACAATTCTGAGGGAAAAGGACAATGTAGGTGACTTACTATATCATATATAAAGATGTTATGCAAGGATAGTAATTAAGAAATTATAGTATTTGCCAAGAACAGACAATCAGAAGAGTAGAACAAAGTAGAGAGGCCAGAAACTAATTCTTGCTTAAATGGACCTAAATTTACATAATATAACAGAGATGAAGTCATGAATCAAGAGGGAGGGTGGATGGACTCTTCAATAAATGATGCTGGAACAGCAAGTTAACCAGATGGACACTAAGTGCTCAACAATGTCCAATTTTCCTCTCTTACTAGACACACTGAAGTCAACACTTCCACACTACCTTGCTGCTGGTCAGGCCACGTGACAGGCTATGACAACGACCTATGTGCAGAAATGATATGAGCAGGAGTGGGAGCTCCCTGCACTCCCTTCCTACAACGCTAACAGAGGAAGCTGTATATTCTGAAAAAAATGGCAGAGCTATTTCCGCCTGGGTCTTTGAGAGACCTGTGGAGCAAAGAACCAACTGTGCTCACCCCACCCCAGAATGGCCACCAGTGTTGCACACTTATAAGAAAGCAACAAATATTTGTTGTGCTAAGCCATTAAGATTTAGAGCTTAGTTTGTTACAGCAACATAACTAGCTTATCCTGATAGTGCAGTTATCCTATGTGCCAACTAAAGAACGTCACTCGCCATCCAGCTCTACAAGGATTAGGTCATTAGCCACCACAGTATCTGACTTCAACACACCCGAAAGGAGTTCAGGTGGAGATCAGGACTGAGGCATTCTGGGAAAAACTGGCAAAACAAGCCTTCAGATAGTTTGATATATTCAGGAGAAAATTTTACGAACCTAATTTCTTGCATCTTCTCATACCCAAAAAAAGCACTAAAATCATTAATGGAGACATCTGCTCCTCATGAGTAGCAGCAACCCTCTACCAAGATGCGTGCTGGATTGCACATACCCCTTCACCACAATCATATGTATGCTGACCTTCGCCCCTACCTCTTTGGAGCAGTTCCTCAGAGCTATCTGAGAGGCTGTCTCCCAGGCTACAGTCCACAGTAAGTCCCCAAATAAAGTTGAACTCACAGTTCTCTCATTGTGCAGTTATTTTCAGTCGACATATGGAAAAAAATAAATAAAACTAGATCCCTACCTCAGGCCACAAGTGGATTTTAATTTAATTTAGACCTAAATATGAAAAAGAAAAACTTTAAAATTTTTTAGAAGAAAATATAAAAGGGTGCCTTTCTGACCATAGGGCATAGAAATGCTCTTAAATAAAATACAACAAAACTCAAACCATAAAAAATAAATTGATAAATTTGAGTACATTAAAATTTTAAAACTTCGCCACAACAAAAGACACTATAAACAGAGTAAAGAAACAAATTCAATTTGGAGAAGTTATTTGTGAACACATAACCAAAAAAGATTAGTATCTAGTTTACATAGAAATCTATAAAATGATAATATATCACACCCTGAATAAAGAATAGAAATAAATATTCATATTTTAATAAATATAATTTAAAAGTATACACATTATAGGGCTTCCCTGGTGGCTCAGTGGTTGGGGGTCCGCCTGCCGATGCAGGGGACACGGGTTCGTGCCCCGGTCCGGGAAGATCCCACATGCCGTGGAGCGGCTGGGCCCGTGAGCCATGCCCGCTGGGCCTGCGCGTACGGAGCCTGTGCTCCGCAACGGGAGAGGCCGCGGCGGTGAGAGGCCCGTGTACCGCAAAAAAAAAAAAACAAAAAACAAAAAAAACTGTGGCTCTACTGTTTGTTAAATGGGTGACTTTAGACAATTTGTTTAACCTTTGTGTGTCTCAGTTTTCTCAAGAATCAAGTACAGATAATATTTTCTTCCAGTGTTCCAATGAGGGTTTAATGTGATAATGTTTGGTTAAATTCTTAGCATAGCACCTAGTACAATGAGATGCTATCAGGAAATGTTAGTTTAATCTAACCCATAGGGCAGTTCTCCAGGCCTTCTGGTCATTTTGATGGCCTTTCTATGGGGGTCCCTTACAGCATTTCTTCTTAATGTTTACCTGTAGTCTCTAATTTTTCAATGATAAACACATATGACTTTCATAATAGAATTAAATAAAGCCTTTTTTATAATGATGACTTTTTGGTAGGCATAAACAAGCTTATTTTAAAATTTATATAGAAAGGCAAAGAAGTTAAAGTTGGTAAAACAGTTTTGGAAAATAACAATAAAGTTGGAAGAATCACTCTATTTAGGCTAGAATGTCAAGGCTTACTCCACAGCTACAATTATTAAGAGAGTGTGATATCTGGCAGAGGACTAGACACATAGATCAATGGAACAGAACCGAAAACCCAGAAATAGACCTACAGCGAGAGAAAGAGAGAGATTGACTGATTAATTTTTAAAATTGGTTCACATAGTTGTGAGGGGCTAGAAAATTCAAAATCTTGCAGAGCAGGCCAAGCTAGGCTGGAGAACCAGTGAAGAGTTGATTTTGCAGTCTTGAATCTGAAAGCAGTAAATCTAGAGGCAGAATTCCTTCCTCCCTGGGGAAATCTAAGACTTTCCTTTTAAGACTTTCAACTGATTGAATGAAGCCCATCCACATTATGGAGGGAAATCTGCTTTACTCAAAGTCTACTGTGTAAATGTTAATCGCATCTAGAAAAATACCTTCACAGCAATATCAGACTGGTGTTTGGTGGAGGGAGGGGGAGTGGGGTTTGGTTTTTGTTTGGTTTTTTGAGGGATAAATGATTTCTTTGGATTTACATTCCCCTATGAAATACAAATGATGATTCAGTGAGTCCATGTATGAGAAAAGACCCTCTTAATGACATCATCTTTTATAAACACTAATTATTTTTCCCATGTCTGGATTTCCTGGAAGTCACATCACTCACAATGAAGCTTATCTTTCATTTCTGCCATTTTAAAGGCAGGCCTACTTCTAGCCTGAACCAGGAGAAGTACAGAACCCACAATTTGTCCAACACCCTGACAGTGTTTTATTTCAAACTCTGGTCCCTGCCCTATGATTAGAAAGAAAATTCTGCCAGTTAGCTCCTGACAGCCTCTGCTGTGGGGAAAACTGGTATCAGACGTTCTCTGAAACATACTGCCTTTCATCTAGACTCAGAAGCTAGATGTGCAATTAGTAGAAGGAGGAAGAGGTGGTGGTAGAGGAGGGGGAGGAAGAGGAAAAGGAGGAAGGGAAGGGGGAGGAGAAGACGGAGGTGCATGGCTGTGCATACCAGCCACCCACCTGAGCCCAGCCATCAGCCATGGTTGTTGAGGATGAGACTGCTAAAAAGACTTAAGCAGGGTGGGAGAGAACCAAGGTAGTTCCTTCTACAGCATCATGGAGATGGATGACTACCCAGCTCCCCGATTCATAGACTTCTCTGCTTCCAGCCACCTCACCCGTGCTTCATCTCAGGAGTCATTTTTGCCATCAGGTTAGCTGAGGCTTATGGGCTTCTCCTTGTGGTTCTTCCCACAGTTTCAGCTGGGGGCCGGGGATCATTACTGTCTTAAGGTTGGGCTGCTTAGGAAGTATCCATGGGGGTACTGTTGCATAATCCAGCTCCCAAAGGGATTTATCTGGTGCTTTTCAAATACAACATACTCCAGGACATCATTGGCCACATCTTCCTGTCCCTACATCAAACAGCCAAACTGATCATAGACAGTCAGAGTCTGCTGGATGTGCATGAGGACAGGGACCTGGCCATACATGTTGCCCTGCTTTCACAGACTTCAGCAGTGAATCTGAACCACTGGAGTGGCTCTAAAGATTCTACAAAGTTCTGGCAGATGGGCTTATGTTTGATCCCAGACCACATCCAGAAAACAGTGATTAGTCACCAAGGTGTGAAGCCAGTCGTGATCTAAGTCGTTTAGATAAATGTGAGCGGCCATGAAGATATCCTTAGCTTTTTCAGGGAAGTCCTTCGTTTTAAAATTAGCATCATATTCTTTTATCTTCCGAACGGACAATTGCGAGGCAACATTCTTCTTCCATTGCTCAGTGCTCTGTGTCAGGCTTCTTTTGAAAGAAATGACATGAGAGCATCACCCTCAGGAGGAACACAGGCATCGAAGACACCAGCTGTACAGGTCAGATGTGTGAGATGCTCCAAACGTTCCAGAGGCATGACCAGTCGCACTTTCTGGGCATTCTATAAACTCCTTTTCTGATTCATATTTGGGTTCACAAGTAGGGGGTATGAAACGTTTTTTAGTTCTCACTAGAACTACAGCTATGTACTGAGTCACCAGGACTGGCTGCAGAGACCACCATTCTAATGGTCTGGATAAGCAAGACAACCTCCCCCGGCACGGGGGCTGCCATTTTTTTCATGCAAGGGCCTCTGGAATGGGGGCTAAGAGTGAAGAGCCTGGGACAGGTGAGAAGGCACATAGGGTGGAGCTAGCTCCATATGGAATCCAACTGCGTACCATAACCTAGCCAAATTGACACACAAAATTAAACATGACAGTAGCTTTTTTTGATAGCCAAAAAATAGAAACGGATTAGTGACTAAACAAACTTGTATATCAATACCATGGAATACCACTCAGCAATTAAAAAAAAAAAAGAGCAAACCATTGTTGCAGGCAACAACTTGGATGGACCTCAAAGGCATGCTAAGTAAAATAAGCCAGCCTCAAAAGGTACTGTATGATTCCATTTTGTCATTTAATTTTAAAATAACAAAATTATGCAGATGGAGAACAGATTGGGTTTAGGAATGGGGACAGGGGATAGGTATGGCTATAAAGGGACTGTAGGCAAGACTGATGGAACAGTTCTATATCCTAACTGTGGTGGTGACTACACAAATCTACAAATGTGATGAAATTGCATAGAACTATACACACACACACACACACACAATTGGTAAAATTTGTGTAACCTCAGTAGATTCTACAAATGACATTTGCCTGGTTGTAATATTATACTACGGTTGCCCTTAAGGAACTGGGTGAAGGATACATGAGACCTCTTTCTATATTATTTTTGCAAATTCCTGTGAATCTACAATTATTTCAAATTAGAAGTTTTAAAAAGTGCGGGGGTTTAATTTGGTTAGGTTGTACCCAACCAAATTAATTATTCACAACTATCTGTGACCTGCTCACTGTACATCAACTATATTATATAGACTTCCTGTTGGTAATTCTGTGCTCCATTTTTTTTTTTAACATCTTTATTGGGGTATAATTGCTTTACAATGGTATGTTAGTTTCTGCTTTATAACAAAGTGAATCAGTTATACATACACATATGTTCCCATATCTCTTCCCTCTTGCGTCTCCCTCCCTCCCACCCTCCCTATCCCACCCCTCCAGGCTGTCACAAAGCACCAAGCCAATATCCCTGTGCCATGCGGCTGCTTCCAACTAGCTATCTACCTTATTACGTTTGTTAGTGTGTATATGTCCATGACTCTCTCTGTGCTCCATTTTTAAAATCCATGAGCCTCTGATTGTTTCTCCGAAACCTGTAAAAGATTAATTATGGTCAGCCCTATTGGCAGACACCAAAAGAAGTTTGTAACCGTCGATCTCTGCTACACAATTTATTTCTTTATGGATGCTTCTCTTCTTTTACCCATAATTTCCTACTCGTGGAGGGAGGGAGGCAGGGAGTTTTCTTTGGCTGACTTGGTGTTTGGCAGCCACTTCATAGTGAAACTGGTCTGTGCTGGGCAACTGAGATGCAAACCAGCAGGTAGAGAGAGAGAACGACAGGTCTGGAAGACAAAGATTCCTGTCCAGATCTACACCTTGCACACAACGAAACCGCAGAAATGACTACTAATATAGTGCAAGGCGGGGAGGGGCATAGTTTTTCCATCAGTAAAACTTTGATGCCAAGGGGGCCATGTGCCCAACGCAGAAGGCAGAGGGATGGTGATAAAAGGAGCCATCTAAAACTAAATTGTGATTGAGCACCAGGATCGAATTACAAGATAAATTTCAAACGGTAATAAAAGTTTGCAAAGTCCTAGGTGAGTTTTCTGAAAATGTCAATTGATATGCATTTACACATCTTACATCTATATGATTGCCCAATCAGATTGTAAGCTCCTCAAAAGTTGGACCCTAGAGTGGCTGGTCTAGTTTGCTGCAAGTACTAGCATTCAGTAAATTACAGAAGGCTACTCACATGTGCTCAGTACCTAGTCTTGGCGTTCTTTTGCACATGCAAATTCATTCTGTTTAATCCTCACAACTATGCCGTTAGCACATCTTATTGCCTGCATTTTGCAGACGTGGAAAAGCACTCAGAAAGTTTTAGTGACATTCTCAAGGATTTATATAGGCAATAAGTGGGAGGACTGACAGTCAAATATAGGTCTGTGTGTCTGGCCCTAAGACCGTGTTTTCTCAATAGCAATCAATAGTTCATGATTATAGTTCTAATGACACAAAAAGTTCCTTAAGTTGCTTTCTGAATCAAGCAATAGTAAGTTATGCTCTATATCATTTTAGTGTTAATTGAAATTGGGAAGTCTGGATATAGTAACCCTTTATAGAGAATATAATTCATCTATAGTGCTTCCCAACATAAAAAATGATATTAGTTAGAGGGAGAGAAGGGAAAGGAAAAAAACTGAAAAGAGGAAAGAAAGGAAGGTTGACTCTGTGCTGGCTTTAGAAAGGAGCTTTATCCAAGTTTCAGAGCACTGTGAGGTTATTGCAAATTCTGAATTATAGCAGTTTCCAATTACAAAAATATTTTGGTGACATCTTAAATCTTGCAGGTAGTATTAGGAACTTGTGTTGAAGGACAACACAGATTGTTTGTGACAGCAATAGAAGGTACAAGTCCTGCCCCATGCAAAATTTTTACTTCTACCAAGTAATTCCAGAGGCATTTTTTTAATTAAGGGGTAATATAAAACAAAACAAAAATATCTGAGACAGCCTCTCAAATAGAGCACAGGATTAGAGCTGAAGTCTAATGTAAAATATAGAGTGAACTGCATTAGCTGCTGAAAATGTAGAACTTTACCTGAGTCCTGTATTCCTGGAAAACAGGGATGATCAATACATCCTTTCGTATTTCAGAAAACAACTTATTGCAAAGAATCACCCTTTCACATGTAACTTATATATAAGATGTTACAGAAAAACCTGAAGAAAACTTTTGGCCAACCCAATAAAACCCACGGATGACCCCACTGTTTATCTATGACAAGGCCAGACACAGACCCTTGAAATTTCCATTCTTTGTCTTATAAAATATTGGTTGAACTGTTTGTCCCCAGTGAACAATCTGGACACTAATGTGACTTGACCAAACTTTCATCAGGCTTCTCTCCTTCCCCCAGGATCCTGAACTGTGGGCCACCCTTGAGCTTAAGCAAGCACTGGGACACAGAACAAAACCCCTTAACAGCCTCTGCTGAGAATCAGCTGACCACAGAAAAAAAGACATTTTCTGCTGAACTGACCAATCAATCCCCTGCTCCCCCCACTCCCCACACTCAGATCTTTCTAACCTTGTTTACTCCTTCCTTTAAAAGAAACCCCTTTCTGCCTGGCCTTGGCAACATTTGTAGATATTATTATGGTCAGAGTCTTCTGTTGCAGTAGTTCCTTTCCTCTTACTGTAATAGTCACCCCCCCCCCAACTGCAATAGTCTTTTCAAATAAAGTCCCTCCTTATCTAAGTCTGGATTTGTTTTTTATTTGATACTACCTAAAGATGGAGTTTCTAATATTTTTGGAAGCATTTTTCTCCTCTGTCAAAGTTTGCTTTTATTTATGATTTCTCTTTTATGGATTTTAAGTATTCATGCCTGGTTCAGACGTCACACAGGCAGAAGGACCAAACCCTCTAAGGGTGTTAACAAGCTTCCCACATACCTCTTAGGTTAAAATGGAAATGAATAGGTAGGAGGGCTGCTTCCATATGCAAACACCTCCAGATAATCAATTCTATTCTAATATCTTGCTGGCTGCAGAATTACAGCTTCTGGGCCATTTAATTCACTTCCAGCTAATGCCTGAGGTGCCAATGTATACCAAAGAAAAAAGAAAAAGTAGATCAAACTAAAATATTTCCTTAGGTCACAGCAAGTTAAAAGCCTGGCCAACTCCAAGTTTCACAGAACATCTTTGTCATCTTATCCCTGAACTGGCCCAAATAAAAAGTTTGCTAGTGTTTACAAACTATCAACTATGCACCTTGAAAATATTTATGTCATCACAAAAGTGATGAGACAACAAAACTGTGAGATGTAAACATCCAAGAGACCTTGAAAAGAGTAGGAGATTTGAAATTTTACCATTGATTATGGTTATTAATCTGACTACATAATTTGTGGGGCCCAGTGCAAAATCTCAAGATAGTTCCAGCAGAGCATTAAACCAAGTGAGAGCCCTTCTACACACGGGTCTTGTGAGACTGTATAAGTCACATGCCCATGAATCCAGCCCTATTAATGGGATATCAGACCTAGCTACTACAGATTAGAAATTGTGATACTTGCGCCTAATATACTATTCTCAAAATTTTTTTCAGCATTCTTACTTCCATTTAGAAATGACCGGCCATATATCTGTTGCAAATAAATGCTGATATGCACTGAATTTTTTTTACATAAATGTTCATAGAAGCTTTATTCACAATCACCGGAAAAATGGAAAAAACCCATATCTTTCACCTGGTGAATGTAAAACAAACCGGTATATCCATACCATGGAACACCACCAAAAAGCAACATCATGGATGAATCTCCAAGACATCATGCCCAGGGAAAGAAGCCAGCCTCCAGAGGTCAAATCATGCATGACTACATTTATGTGACACCTTAGAAAAGGCAACTCCACAGGGATGGAAAACAGATCACTGTTTGCCAGAGGTTGGGGTGGTGTGAGGGCTTGACTACAGAGCGGAAGCATGAGAGAATATTTAGGAGTAAGGGAAGTGCTCTGTGTTCTGATTGGTGATGGTTATATAAAACCTTACATGTGTCAAACCCTTAGAACTTGTACATCCAAAAAAATTTTAATTTTATGGTATGTTAACTTGGAATTTTTTCAAACGAAACTAAGATTTTGTTATATATCCAAATAAATTTCTCTTAAAAAGTACTTTACATTTTCCATCTGAGTTTCTGCCAGAGAGGCTGCTTTGGGGGGCTCTGCCACATCAGCCCTGATATTCTGTGGGACTGTTTTTCCATCTGTAAAACAAGATCAGTCCAGAGCAGTGATTTTTCATTCATCTCTCTCCCCAGTTTCATCCCTGGGCACTTCTTTGTGAGGTAGGGGCACATTTGAAGAGAAAGAATGTTCAGCCTCCACTGGGCTCCAGACCCACAGCTCTGCATCAGTCAGAGCAGTTGTGCTTTGCTTTATTTCATATATTGTCTGCAGAACTTTCATTTAGAATAGTTGGTCCCAAGCCACATGGTTAGGTACCTGAGGAGTTTAAACAATCCCACATTCCAGGGCCTAGTGGTAGGGCCGACTCTATTGTCCCTTGGGCAAGTTCCCCCGTACAGCTTGGTGGTTAGCCAGACTGAAGCACTGGTTTAAACGGTCAATGATTCTAAACAAGATGTTTGAGGAATAGCTGGAATCATGCTCCTTGCTTCACAACCTTTGGATATACAATGGGATTCTGAAAAGGCTGCTAAATCTAGGCTTGCCCTGACATACCATCTGAAAGGAACTTAAACTACCCCCTCCCCCCACAGGATGGATGATTTTGGGGAACATCACTTTGCACACAATAAAGGGCTGGGCATAGATGGGGGAAATGCTGTTATGAGGATGAAGGCACGGACCAAGGACCAGCAGGGCCTGAGAGTAGCATTAATACTAAGAGCCGCCCTTTACTCTAAGCAAGTACCCTGTGCCAGTCACACTGCTAGCAGTCCTTTAATCCTCACAACTCTGGGAGAGAAGGGCTGTCACTGTGGAGACTGATAAGGAAACCGAACCTCTGAGAAGCTACAGGTCACGTGATGACAGCACCAGGTCCCAGCCCACACCTCCAACCTTCCAAGCCAAGGGAAAACCTTGAGGACTGACATCAAGCCTGCTCTCTCAGCACTCACCCCCAGAGAAAGGGACTAATGCCACCTTTCATCAAAGGCTGCTGGGAAGTCACCACAGGCACCTTGACACCTTGCCATCTGGAACAGCACTCAAAAATTATTTTTAAATTTTATGTAATGAAATGCTTTCTTCAAAAACTATCTTATGCTTCAGTCCAATCTATAAACCCAGAGTTAGACTGCTATAGTTGAAGGTCGGCGGAAGGGTGGCCTGAGGCTCCCAGGGCTCCCAGAGCACCACTTGATCACTTATCTAGCAAATTGGCACTTACTGTGAGAGGTACAGGAGCCATGATGCCTAAGGCCCTGGCTCTGCACTCCAAAGAATGAAGTGGGATTCTGGCTGACTTACTCCTGAGAAGTGGGACGGGGGGAGGGCTATTAGACTCCAGGCCTGCCACTTGCACTGAGCACTGCTGGCAGGTCCATCTGAATGGGCACCACCTGCCTCACCTCCTCCCTGGCCTGGCCCCAGTAGTCGTGCCCTGGCACTCATAGGGTAGGAAACTTATTTTCACCATCTTGTATTTAGGGAGTTTTATTCTTCAAAGTTACGGATTATAAGGTTAAAAACTGCAGTCACCCTCCCTTTTTTCTTGGCCTTATAAGAGCCATCATCAGATTTTCTGTATCAACTAAGGTAGAATGTTCAAGTTCAGATCTTGGTGTAGGATCAACTGCAGACCCGCACCTCTGACCCCTGGGGCAGGGGCTCGCCAGGATGGCTCACCGTTTGGCTGCCATCAAACCAACCTCTTTCTCATAGACGTTAGGGATTACGTCCATCGGGGAGTTGACGGTGTGTGCAGTGTTCTTGCCAAACAGCTGGAACTCCTAGTGGACAAACTGCTCCCAAAAACCGTTGTTGGGCAGGATGAGTGCAGGCGCGGCCTAGTCCCGCCATGGGTGTCTGGCAGGGCCAGGCCTGGTCCTTCGCGAGGCAGCAGAGCTGAGGGCGGACGAGCGCTGGAGCAGAAACGGCGACTCTGCACAGCAGAGGGCGGCCCTGCTTCATCTCTGGATCGTGGGTGCCCTCAGCAATGGGGCCCAGGAAGTCGCAGAGGCACGAGATGGGTGCATCAGCCACAAGCACCTGCAGCTACTGGGTGTCCTGGTATAAGGTGTTCTCTACCTCCACCGAGACGTTGATGACCGCGGTGATCTGGTTGCAGGACAGCCTGAGCTTGTTGCTGGCGGCCACACCGTTGCTGGTGTACAGGCTGCTGGTGTTCTGTGAGAGGCCGCTGGCTGAGGGCTGCAGGAACCGAACCAGGAGGGCACCCCGGGTGCGGTCACCAAGGCGGAGGGGCGGCGGCCAGCAAGGAGCAAGGGCTGCATCTTTCTCCTGGGCTGAGTCCACTGAAAACTCTCAACCGTCGGCAGGTGGGCTCCTTTAGGGAGCAGCCACACCAAGAAATCTTGGGGAAAGGGTCCGGGAGAGAAAAGACAGGTCGCGACGTGGGAGCCACAATTCCCGCTGGTCCGGCGCTGCTCTGGTTTCCATGGCAGGCCTGAACGGGCCCTGCCTGGTCTTCGGAGAAAGCCCGGCCTCTGCCTCCCTGACCCGGCACTGTTTGGGCCCCGGCCCACCTGGTTACCCATCCACGATCGCGACAGGCCTCACGGCTACCCCTGTCGAGAAGTCTGCATTGAATTTTGTTGAGCATTATAAATAATTAGGTGATTCCTCCAAATTTCTTAAGGAGTTTGGAATGCAGTTTACTATCTCTTCTAAGCACAAAGAGAAGAAACCCCATTTAGTCTCCTGTATTAGATATTAAATCCAGAACAAAAACTATTGAGAATGGGAGTGCTTAGCATTGGAATGTATCTTTAAGAAAAAAGCCCTCTCTGGAAAACTTTAGGATGGGACAGACACTGGTTACCTGGGTCATCTCAGTAAGGTCATCTAAACAGCTCTGAGAGCTGGGCCCCAAAAGCCAAATGAAAGACTCTCAAAAAACAATCCAGAAGCACGAGAAAATAATGTCCTCAACCACCTAGAGTATTTTACTGATTTTCCAAGACACATCTGTGTCTCCATAAAAGCAAATACTCATATTGGCTACTTTTTCTCAAGTACCTGGAGAGTTCCCCACTGGCTGTTGCTGTTACTGACAGTTATTTAGGATTCATGATTCACCAGACTGTAGCTTAGAGGCTCTGGAGGGACACTGACCCTGCCAACACCTTGATTTTGGACTTCTGGCCTCCAAAACTGTGAGAGAATAAATTTCTGTTGTTTTAAGCCACCCAGTTTGTGATATTTTGTTACAGCAGCCCTGGGAAACCAATACACCTCTGTAGTCTTTTACTCATGAAAGTGTACCTTAACGCAAGAAAACGAGAGGGACAATCTTATAGAAACAGCCTTGAATTCACTCTTTTTTTTAAAAAAGTATTTCCCAAACCTCATTATTTTCAATGTAATCTGTAACAAAAAACCTATGACACATTTTGCAACCAATCACAGCACACTCAAGCAACCAATCCACTGACTGTACTAGGAACTGCCAATCCCACCCAACAGTTTAATTTTACTGAGGAAATGGAGCTCCCAAGAGGCCAAATGGCTCACCAGCTTAACTATGTATTTATCCTCATACTCACCATGTTCTAGCAAGTTCCTTGAGCACAGGTAGAAAAAGACAACTTGAGGAATGTAGAGGATACCTCATCATTGCTCACATCAGTCCCCAAACTTTGCCCTCTGACTCCAGTTTAAGTCATTTTGTGCACGATGGCTGAATGCTGAAACTTCCATAAGCAATTAAGATCATAACTCTGACTCTGAAGGCTGATAAAGTGATGTATTCAGGCTGCTGTACAAACCAAGAAACAGCTCAGTGTCCTGGGATTAGGATGTGACACAACATCCTGTGTCAGGGCATAGATCTCATGCAGGAGAGGAAGAGCGTCTGTGCTTTGATATTGCCATCAAGAGACTCAGATTTATTATTAAATCCTCATTGGGTAGAAAGACCAATGGTGAATTTATCAAGAAGCCTGCAGTATAATTTTGAAGAGAGTGAGTTCTCTGCACCTCAAATAAAAGTCTAATACAGGCCTCAAGTATAGCCAAGATAAAATGTCAGAAATTTGAACGTAAGAAATTTACGAGTGCAATTAACTAATATCTTTAGCCTGAAAATTGTCCTCTTGGTTAGGATGCCCTTCCAACAAGATGACTCTTGCTCACCTAGATTTCTCACCGTAATAGTCCTATTTGCATCCTGCCTAAATGTTAATTTAGTTGTCATCCATGTTTTGGAAAATAATATATCTATTTTTGAGACATAACTAAAAAAGTTATAAGAAACTAATTTCTCTGCCAGTAAATCTAGTCTTCTTAGAAAGAAATTGAAGAGTCACATAAGTAATCTAAACATTCAAACAACACCTCCAAGGAGATCCAAATACTCACCAAATAATCTAATACTAGAGTTTGGGTCTAAAACCCTGAGTTAAAGCAGGATAACCTCCCTAAGGCACTAGAAGAGGAAAGAGTCAAGGGCAATGCTGGGAAATGCCAAGGGTCCAGAAAAGCCAGCAGATCTGCCTTCTAGCCAAAGGGATTGCAGTGGTATCTATATGAGAGAAAAGGTTAGAGCCAGGAGCCAGGCAGAAAGAAAGCCAAGAATACAATTGGGAGAAAGCAATTGGGGTCCTTGACAATGGCTTTTAATAAAACTGAAAGGGCCTAAAATGCCAGTGAGTCAAAGTAGATTAAAGACATGATGAGGTATTTTTCCTAATACCCACTGCTGATTTTATTTATAAATTAAACAAGAAGGGAGGGACTTCCCTGGTGGTCTAGTGGTTAAGACTCCGTGCCCCCAATGCAGGGGGCCCAGGTTCCATCCCTGGTCAGGGAACTAGATCCCACATGCATGCCGCAACTGAGAGTCCACATGCTGCAACCAAGACCCCAACTGCCGCAACTAAGACACAGCACAGCCAAATAAATAAAATAAAATATTAAAACAAAAAAAAAAAACAAAAAAACAAGAAGGGTGACTTTGTCTATTAAAAAAAATAGGTTTTCTCAAAACCACTTAACTCCTGAGCCAGTCACAGCTCCTATTACCTCTTATAGTCTGTAAATGTGCCTGCCCTGTTCTCAACCCTGAAGCAGTCTGAAGTATACATGTTACCCATTGTAGGATCACTATGATTGATTGGATCAATACTAGACACAAGATTCAAGACCAGGCAATTCATTGTCTAGCCAGCACCCAATTAAAATACTTTCTCAAGAATCTAAACTAAGAGGTATACAACTGTACTCAGTGGGTAGAATGTAATTGAACTAAAGGGACATGTGACTCTGACTTAGCGCACCATTTTGGTGGAGACAGATGTGCAAATAGATGATAACAATCCGCAGAAAAAGAGATTGGAGCAACATAAAGAAAGAGGCACCTGAGAGCATGTGGTCCAAGAAAGAGTGAGAGGGAGAGATGGGGAAAGTAGCTGCCTTGGTAACTGATGGCATAGCAGTCCTAAGTCACAATTTGTATGAAATATCTATAAGGACTTTGTCTCAGTAAAGTTTCTGTATCCTTTTGACAAATGTCTCGAATTTTGTCAAATTCTCAAAGTTACGTGATTTTGGCTAGAGCAGCACAATAAGTTTTTCCTCAAATAATACTCCTACTATTACCAGATGGCCCTTAGGTGGGCAGAACTGTCTTCTAGAGAGAAAAACAACTCTGGGAAAAGAGCAGATGCTATGAACAAATTATCAAAAGTATACTCCAAAAAAAAAATTTGGGACTTCCCTGGTGGTCCAGTGGTTAAGACTCTGTACTCCCAGTGCAGGGGGCCCAGGTTCGATACCTGGTCAGGGAAATAGATCCTGCGTGCAGCAACTAAGAGCCCACATGCCACAACTAAAGATCCCGTGTGCCACAACTAAAGATCCCGTGTGCCGCAACTAAGACCCAGTCCAGCCAAATAAGTAAATATTTTTTAATAAAATATAAAAATAAAATTCATGTACATATATACCTCTGCATGTAAAGCAGTATAGAATATTATAGATTCGTTGGTATTAAATGGGACAAACTTAACTCCTGTTTTTGGGAAAGCTACAATAAACTTCACCCAGAGGTAACAATTGTTCATAATGATCTCAAATTCCACTGATATACATATCCCTTTTTATTTCTCTTCCTTATCCCTCAAGATAATGAAGACTACTCTGAATGTTACCTGAGGGAAAAGCAGTGATACCTAGATGTTTCTACAAGATGAATTCTAGGTGAAAAAAGTTGAACAAAGTTTAAAAAGAAAGAAAAAGCCAACTTCATCATTTTTACAAATTTTGCCTTCAGTGGAAGGCAAAATTCAAAAGGGAAAATATGCTGTGAAAAGAATATTTTTGATGCTTTTTGCCCAAAATATGCAGGATTACATAAAAAGAAGGGGGAGGGGAATAACAAGAAGACCTAGATTATCAGACAGGCACCGCTAGTTCCAACATGAAGACCCAAACATAGTCACTCTAATAAAATGGTATTTAAATGACACATTCAAACCCATACTCAAAATACAATCATGCCAGCAAAACCAATAGAAAGAATTCACTGTTTTTTTATTCAGAGGAGGAAAGAAATCTCTAAAAGAAAATGATGATAAGAAAGCTAGCAACAGCATTCTACACAGAACAGAACAGTCTGGCAGGCTGTCATTTCTGAAGAACCCTGCTCTCAAGATGGTTTAACACAAGGCAGTTCTTTCCAGAGAACCCGGAACACTGTAATGATGATTCAAACCAGGTAAAAAAGAAACAGTAAAAAGAAAGTGCTGAAGGTTTTCAATGTATTCTCATCTTAAAAGACATTTTCTACTACTTCAACAGAAGAGATGCCTTTGTGGTTGATTTTACATGCTTGCCTTAATAGTTTCTTTTGTGAATGGAAAAAGGCTTCAAATTATTGCAGTAAAGACTATAATAGCAGCATGTCCAGAAAGAACTAAGACTTACAAACAGACCATTCTATAAAAAATGCTGTTTGTATCAACTCTGGTTACCAGAATTCTTAGGGCAATGGGTAGAAAGTGTCCATTCGTTACGGGTATCTATACATAAATATATCTGGATGGCATATTTAACTCTGAAACAGAAGATGACAAAAGATTTTTGGGGAAGGATAAGTCCAAATGGTGAAATGGAAATCACGTATACAGTATTTAATGGGTAAGTCCATGTACTATGATGATTAAGATCTCAAAGCAGAACAATTTAGTTGAGTAATGGCTCCACTACATACCAGTTATGTAATCTTGGGCAAAGTAGTTAACCTCTCCAGGTCCTTATCTATAACATCAACATAAGAAGACCTATCTCATAGAGTTCTTTGGAAAATTTCCTAAAAAAACACATAAATCACTTAACACAGAGCCTGAGTCACAGAAGTACTGAATAAGTCAATGTGATGATGATGATGATGATGATGACAATGACAACATCAGTTTCAAATGCCTCCTCATTATGGATCCAATAATGATCTATGTGACCTGTGTGTCTGCTCAGGTCCAGTCCAAGCATTTTTTGTCCCCATGTTCTCATTATCCTACTTATCATTCTCTGTGTTTCCCTAGTCTTTTCCAATGATTTTAGATGTGGGGAGGCCATTTTCTTATTTCAGGTTCCCAGTAGTTCTTCTGAGTCTTTGAAACTACAAATACATAAAGTTCTCTTTAGAATCTTTACAAATAGTTTTTCTTCCTTTATCATTACCTTTAAATGTGACCTGCTCACTTTATTTACTAGTATAGGAATGGCATATGTTTGTCTCTCTGAGGCTGCAGTTCTTTAAATTCAACACCACTCTCTCGTGTTCTTTGGCATGTCTGTACTTTAGCAGGCAGTCACATTCCAATTGGATTCCAACTGAAAACAAATTCCCTAAATGTGCAAAAAAAAAAAAGATACTTCCTTTATAACACCATTAAACATTATTCCTGACTATTAAATTATGTCATGGCTACTATCGTTCATCCTACACCAGCCAAGTATTGGACTCAAACAGTGAAAAAGAAATGCTTGTTAAACTAAATTGGATTATAATGATACCATGGAGCAGCAATGTTTCTGGGAGCCTTTGGACAATCTGTTTCAGCCTACTGAGGCCATGGCCATTGCTGTATGATGAGGCTTCCTTCATCTGGGAACAACTAGACATGAAAAACACTCAGTAGGAGATGATGATGCCACTGGTTTAGGATGGTCTATTCTCACAAGTTACGGGAAATGGAGGAAACAAAAACATGAGGAATTCTTCAATCTTACATCTTATTCTATCTAATATCACATGAATTTTTGCATGTTTGCTGCCCTGTAATTATTCTATTCATGAAAAAATTTAAGCCTGTCTCTCTGCCCAAATAAGAAAGTAAATGTTTTCATGTAGTGTTGGCATTTCACATCATCTTGGTTTAAAAAGAGGGCGCAGGTCAATTGGCCACCAAGGTAATAATCTTGAGGTCATGCCTATGAAGCTTAACCACGAGTGAACCATGAATGTGGTCCCCAATATTCTGATGTATAAATTATTCAAGGAAAGAGAAGTCACCAGCTAATGGGTGAAAAACCAGTGTGGGTAAGACCCAGTGATTCCTTAATATTATATTCTAGGCAGAAAATAAAACAGAATTTGTTGGGAAAAGAAAAACTACCTATTTTGTTAATATTTGTGATTCTTGTTTTATACACAGCTTAGTCATTTGCCTCTGCTCAGAGAGTTTGGAAGCCACCCTTATAAAGGACCTAGAAAACTACAATGCATATCCTTAACCTGATCTTTGACAAAGATGGCAGAAGGAGACCAGGACAGTGGACCCACGCCAGAAGGTCAACAGTTCTCAGGACATCTTATCTGACTGAACAGGTGAGGTGGGACCAGTCAGAGCACCTCATGTTCCATACCATGAGCAAACTGAGTACAACAACATTTCTGATCTGACCTAGTAAGCAGACAACACCCCAGATAATGGGTTGTTGAACAGTTTAGAAAGAAAACACTATCCAGTGTCCATGAAAATAATAAAAGAGTTAAATTCAGTAAAGAAAAAAAAAAAAAACTACTACAAATCTATGTTGCATCCATAGCCTGGATAACCAGGGGGAAAGCAGCTATGTTCAAATCCAAACCACTGCCTAAACATACTTCCAAGTGCATAAGTAGTTTGGTTGTCCCTTACCAGTCTTTACAGGTCACTGTACTGTTTTATTGTCTATAAAGTGAGTTACACTAGATGATATATTTTATATACACACACACATACACACACACACACACACACATATATGTATGTATATATGTAATTATATATATATATACACACATATATATGTAATTATATTATATTATATGCCTGGAGAATTACAATTGGTTAGTTTCTCAGAATTTACAAAAAGACTGCTATAATCTTTCAGGAAACTTCTTTTATTGGCTGGCTATTGCTACAAAATTGCTGTATGTCAATCAGCTACAAAGTCTTAATGACATACAGCAAATATTTTTCACACTTCTGAGGGGTTCTGCTGATCTAGGCTAAACATAGCTGATCTTGGCTGGACCACTCACTCATACATGTGTTTTTAGGTTGGCTCTGCACCATGTGACTTCATCCTTCTCATGGGACCACTGAACTAACCTGGGCATGACCTTCTCATGGTGATGGCAGAAATAAGAGTGAAAGTGCATTAAGCAAAATCTTCAAAGGGCTAAGCTCAGAAGTGGCACTCTGGCATTTCAACCACATTTATTGTCAAAGAAAGTCACATGACAAAGCCCAGAGTCAGAGCAGAAGGGTACTGCAAATTTACATGACAAAGAGGAGTGAAGGATTGGAGTCACTATTTAATCTACCACAAATCCACCATTAGGCAAGAATTATTCATGCTCCTCCTATCCCCCACCTGGGATGGTGGGGGTCCACCATCCCAAGACCCCCAAAAGTTTTATCTAACACAACATCAGGTTTGAATAACTTATAATAGATGTTCATGCAAGTCCTCCTGATCCAGAAACCTATGAATGAAGAAGGCAATATAGCTGCCTCAAAAACACACAGCATACAATGGTGGAACAAGGACAGGATAATCACAATAAACATTCCAATTCAAGGAGGAGGAAAATGAAAGGCAAATAACAGTTACTGGTACGTAGCAAGTCTGAAAGTCTGCTGGGAAAATGTTTCCAGGTCCCTCCACTTTAGGAGTCGTAAATAGTCCTTGATTTGACCCTGGTTATATTTCCCAAAAGTAACTCCCCAGTTCACTTTATTCATGGATCTTAGCTTCACTTTCTAGGATGTCCTTCCTTTCCATCATCCTCTTTGGTCACTTCTAAAGAGCTCAATAGAAAATATGTACTTTGAGAAAAAATTTTAGCCTGCTTTCTGGATACAAAACATTAAGGGCTCAGAAGGCTTTTAACATTTTATACTGCTCATTCCCTACTAGACCAGGCAGATGGCACTTCTGCCCGTACAGTCTTCTCAAAAATTTTGTTGGTTTCCAGTGTATTTCATTCATTTTACTCCCTGTGCCCAAAGCCATTCTTTGAGAACAATTGTTCTATTTGTCTCACTATCCCTAGACTTTGAAAGAACTGCTGTATCAGACTGTTGTGGACCTTGACCTTAAGATTCCTACAAACACTTGTGTGCAACAGAGAGCACATATTAGATTTCATCCTGATTCTTTCAGAAGTCAACAAAAAATCATATAGCCCCTTCTTTGACTTGGACTTTACTCTGGGACCATCACTTACTAGCAGCACCCCAAGTTTGACCTTTACCCCAGCCCAGACTTTACCTTACTCTGAGAATCTGTTACTGACTATAGAAGCTGGAGAAGAGAAACAATTTTATGTTCCAATTCATTAAGTCCTGGGCTCTTGATTTTTCCGATAAATTCTGCTTGCAAATGGTCAGGTCTTTTGAGTTCTTCCTTTCTTGTACTACCTTATATGCAGCTAAAGAGAAGCAGCTGATGTTTTCAAATTTTCACTGGGAGATCTCCTTGCCCAAATCCAAAGTTTGTTTAAGTACATTTTCTGTCTTCCAAGAAACCACAAGTGACCATTTCACCAAATGGGTTACCATTTTTTCAGTCTCCTATAATAGTTTCTTCACCATTTTTTCAAACTCCCACCATCAACTAGCCCTAAAAATAATGCTATGTATTTCAGGTGTTTATTAAAACAACATCCCATCTCTGTATACCAATTTTTGTTTCAATTCCCTTTGGTTGTAATATCAAATGACCTAAAAATATACTAGCTTCATATATATGACAAAATAACATTTAAAGATATATTTGAAAAGATCATAATTGAAAACTTTCCAAAATTGATGAAAAGTGTCAATCTACAGAACTTTTAAGCTCCAGGATCCCCAAGGCAGGATAAACACAAACATCACACCTTTTCAAACACAAAAAAAGACAAAGATAAGTAGTAACTTTTAAAATTAGATTTTCTGCTTTTAAGCAGAAGGGAGGAAGAAGAAGAAGAAGAAGAGGAAGGGGAGGAAGGATGATAAGGGAGGTAAGAGGAGGAAGAGGAGGAGAAGAAGACATTATATACAGGGTAAAATCCATATAAATAACAACCAACATGTTACCTGAAACAAGGAAGAACATACGGCAACGCAACAACATCTTTAAAGTGACATATCAACAAAAACACCCAGCCTAGAATTCTACATCAGGAGAAAATATCCTTTAAAAAGAAGGTGCGGCTTCCCTGGTGGCACAGTGGTTGAGAGTCTGCCTGTCAATGCAGGGGACACGGGGTTGTGCCCCGGTCCAGGAGGATCCCACATGCCGCAGAGCGGCTAGGCCTGTGAGCCATGGCCGCTGAGCCTGTGCGTCCGGAGCCTGTGCTCTGCAACGGGAGAGGCCAAAACAGTGAGAGGCCCGCGTACCAAAAAAAAAAAAAAAGGTGAAATAAAGACATTTTTGGAGTGATTACAGCAGCAAGAATTAGTCTTCTGTACTACAAGAAGTGCTAAAAGTTCTTTCAGGTTAAAAAGAAATTATAACCAGATATAACCTTAAATCTGAAGGAAAATGTAAAGGCCACAGCCAAGTGTGTGTGTATATGTGTATATTTTTAATTTTTTTAAATAAATTGCTTTTAAAAATATCAACAAAGTATTATGAAAATTATCACATATCTGGAAGTTAAATATAAGACAACAAAAACAAATGGGTGGGGGGAGGCTTTTAAGGTTCTTATACTCTTCATAAGGTAGGAAAATATTATTTAAAGGTAGACTGCAATAACTTAGATCACATTGTAAACTCTGGGATAGAGCACCCCATAAAATATTCAAAAATGTATAGCTAAAAGTCAATACATGAAATAAAATATAATAATAAAATATGAATTCACCCAAAGAAGGCCAGAAAGAGGTAACAGAGGAATAAAGAACTCCATAGGTGAGTTGTACCAGACATTAAAAAATAATACCAATCTTACATAAACCCTTTTAGGAAATAGGGCAGGAAGAAATGTACCCCAAGTTTTGATTACAAAAACCTGTAAAGAACATTTACAAGAAAGCTACAGACTAATACGCATCATGACCACAAAAGTCCTGAGCAAAATACTAGTAAACTGAATCCAGAAATACTAAAAAATAATAATAATAAACCATGACCAAGTGATATTTTTTCCCAGGAATACAAAGTTGATTTGACTTTCAAAAATCAATGGACTGAATTTCTGATTTTAGCTCCAATATATAAAGAGCTTGAAAGTCATCTCTCCAGTTCTTCTAAAAGAAAAAAAGCTGAATGAATTAAAAATCAACATTTCTTCTAGGATCCATCAGAGAACTGAGGTCACAGGGCAGATCACTGCCCTGAAAACTGGCAAGACATGTGAAAACAGAGGATCACAGTTCACCACAATCAAAATCCACTGGAGCTATAAAGTTAAAAAGTGAAAGGAACACTTAAACAGTAATTGAAATTGCTGGAGACTGAGTATGAACTCGCTTGAGAGTTAAAAAAAGAACTCTAAAGATACAGTCTTAGGGGGGACTCCTACACTGCTGTGAGTTTTACATGTAGGCACCCCACCAGGTTTTCCCAGTGAAGACTTGAGAAAAATAGCCTCTGCTCCCAGGTGGGTAGGGGCAGGGAGTGAAGGGAGGGGGAAGAAGTAACCATTTTGAAATAATCCTGGAGCATTCTGTTCTCCATAACAAAGGGTAGCCCTCAAGGAAAGCTATTTTACCAGAACCTGATCTGACCTATCAGAAGGGCAGTTAGACAGCTCCGGTCCCCTCTAGGCTTCCTGTCTCACCTAAGAGCAGAAAAAAAAAGAGCTAAGAAACTTTCCTGATGGTCATACTTCAGGGACTCAGGCCCACTAAAATACTAAGATTTAATCATAAGATTATAGAATGGTTTCCCTCCCCTGTACCTTACTACCACATTAACAAGGCTCCAGTATAATAACAGTGGATTACCACTGAGGGAGGTACAAGGCAGAGACTCAATTTAAGAAAGGGTTTCTAGGGAAACCCAAAAACCATAGGGAAGACAAAACCAAGGATACTAGAGGAAACTGAACCTCTGCCATGCACAGCTATAGGAAACATTAAACATAGCCTAACTCCTAGCCAGATAAAACATAAAATCTCACACTAAACTTATGTTTATCTCAGTTCCTATTACCCAATACATCATGTCAAGCTTTCAAAAAAAAAGTACAAAGCATGTTAAAAGGCAAGAAAAAAACTCAGTCTGAAGAGACAAAGCAGGTGTCAGAACCTGACTCAGACATGGTAGAGATGCTGGAATTATTGGACCAGAAATTTTAAATAACTATGATTAATAAGCTAAGGGCTCTAATGGAAAAAGTGGACAACATGCATGAACAGATGGGTAATGTAATTAGAAAGACGAATAAGAAAGAATTAAAACAAAAGGCTAGAAACCAAAACCACTGTAACAGAAATTAAGAATGCCTTCCATGGTATCAACAGTAGACTAGACACAGCTGAGGAAAGAGTCGGTGAACTTAAAGAAATACCAGTAGAAATTCCCAAACTTAAATGAAAAGAGAAAAAATATTTTAATGTGGAACAGAATGTCCAAGAACTATGGGTCAATTACAAAAGGTGTAGCATATACATACTGGGAAGAAGGAAAAGAAACAGAGATGGAGCAGAAGAAATATTTGAATTAACTATGGCTGAGAATTTTCCAAAATTAATGACAGATACCAAACTACAGATCCAGGAATCACAGAACACCAAGCAGGATTAATACCCCCAAAATCTACATTTAAGTATATCATATTCAAACCATGGAAAATGAAAGACAAGGAGAAAATCTTGAAAGAAACCAAATGGGGGAAAAAAATCACCTTACCTATAGAGAATCAAGAATATGAATTACAGGGCTTCCCTGGTGGCGCAGTGGTTGAGAGTCCGCCTGCTGATGCAGGGGACACAGGTTCGTGCCCCGGTCTGGGAAGATCCCACATGCCGCGGAGCGGCTGGGCCCGTGAGCCATGGCCGCTGAGCCTGCGCGTCCGAAGCCTGTGCTCCACAACAGGAGAGGCCACAACAGTGAGAGGCCCGCGTACCACAAAAAAAAAAAAAAAAAAAAAAAAAGAATATGAATTACATCAGACTTCTCTCCAGAAACTATCCGAGCAAGAAGAGAGTGGAATTAAACATTTAAAGTGTTGAAAGAAAAAAAATCCACAGAATTCTGTATCTGCTGAAATTATCCTTCAAAAGTGAAAAGAGAAATTAGGACTTTCTCAGACAAACAAAACCTGAGGGAAGTTGTTGCCAACAGAACTGCCTTGCAAGAAATGTTAAAAGTAATGTTATTTGAAAGTTGACTTAGGGGATCCCCTGGTGGTCCAGTGGTTAGGACTCCATGCTCTCACTGCCAAGGGCCCAGGTTCAATCCCTGGTCAGGGAGTTAAAATCCCACAAGCCACATAGTGTGGCCAAAAAAACAGAAACAAAAGCCAAAAAAAAAAAAAGTGGACTTAGATTATACTGCAAACTCTAGAGCAGTCACCAAAAGAACATTGCTGGTGGGAATGTAAAATGGTGTAGCCAGTATGAAAAAGTTCGCCATTTCCTCAAAAACTTGATCATACAGTTACTATATAACCCAGCAATTCCAGTCCTAGGTATCCAAGAGAAATAAAAACATAAGTTCACACAAAAGCTTGTATATGAATGCTCACAAGAGAAGCATTTATAATAGCCAAAATGTGGAAACAATTCAAAATAGACATCAACAGTGAATGGATTTAAAAAGAAAATGTGGTATATGCAATGGAATATTATTTGACTATGAAAAGGAATTAACTACTAATACATGCTACAACATGAGTGAACCTTTAAAATATGCTAAGTTAAAGAAACCAGACACAGAAGATCACATATTACATGATTCCATTTACATGAACTGTTCAGAATAGGCAAATCTATAGAGACAGAAAGTAGACTAGTAGCTGCCAGGGGCTTGGAGGGAAGGAGAACTGGGGAATGACTGCCTAATGTGTACAGAGTTTCTACTTGGGATGATGAAAATGTTCCAGAATTAGACAGTGGTAATGTTTGTACAACATTGTGAATATAATAAAAACCATTGAATTGTAAACTGAATTGTGCAGTATATATTTCCAGCTACTTTTGAAAAGCAATGTAATTAATATTTATAGAATAAAGAAGAAAAGCTATATGATCTTATTAGACACAGAAAAAGCACTTGATAAAGTCAGTACTCATTCATAATAAAAATTCTCAGAAAACTAGGAATAAAGGGACCTACCACAACCTCATAAGGAAATCTATGACAAACCAACAGTTAACATAATATTTGATAGTGAAAGAGGGAAAACTTTTCTTCCTAAATCCAGGAACAAGCAAGGATGTTCTCACTCACTGTTATTCAACATTGTGCTGGAGGCCCTAATAAGGGATAATAAGGCAAAAGAAAAAGAAAGGAAGGAAGGGAGAATGGCATGCAGACTGGCAAGGATAAGAAACATAAGAAACAGAAATCATGGAATATCATTGTGACTTGAAGATAGCTCAGTATTTCTTAGACAGGACACAGGAAGAAATAAGTGTAAGAGAAAAATAATTGAAAATTTGGAATTTATCAAAATTTAAAAATTCTACTCATCTAAAGATACAATTAAAGAAAATGAATAGGCAAACCACAGAATATGAGAAAAGATTCAAGAGCATATACCAGATAACTGTTATCTTGGGTATATAAAAAATTTCTTACAAACAAAAATAAAAGACAACCCAATGAAAACATGTTCAACATCATTAGTCACCAGAAAAATCAAACTTTGAAAAATGGTCTGGGGGGAGTTCCCTGGCAGTCCAGTGGTTAGGACTCTGCACTTCCACTGCAGGGGGCACGGATTTGATCCCTGATTGGGCAACTAAGATCCCACAAGCTGCATGGCATGGCCAAAAAAAAGGAAAAGAAAAGAAAAGAAAGAAAAGAAAAATGGTCTGGCAGCTTCCTATAAAACTATACCTCTTATTTATGACCCAGCAATTCTAGTCTTTAGTATCTACCCAAATAAACAAGAATGTTATTCAAATTTTATCCTTAGCAACTTCATTCAAATGAGATAAAAAGGAAACTAAATGTCCATCAACAGAAAAATGGATGAACAAATTATGGTGTAATCACACAATGGAATACTATAATACACAACGGAATGGAATAAAAAAGAACGAAACAGTGATACATGCAACAAATGGATGAATACCAAAAGGAGTATGCTGAATGAAAGAAGACCTAAAAGAGCTCATAATTTATATTTTATAAACTTATATGAATTTTTTTAATAAAATGAGCAAAATTAATTTATGGTAGAAAACATCAGAACACTGGTTGCCTCTGGTGGGTGGTGACAGGAATTGACTAGGAAGGAGCAGAAGGCAACTTTCTGGGACAATGAAAATATTTATACCTTAACAGATTTGAGTGACAGTAACTTTAATATACGGATCAATCCCCTTACATGTCACCAATGTCTCAGTACCAACTTCACCACTCCTACACTGGTGCAATCACACGCCTCTACCCATTCAAACACCCCAGGCTGAGCCACCCCCACCTCCCCACAACGTGGACAACCTTCTCAGCCCGCTCTGCCTCCAACACGCTGCTCTGGGCCACTGCGGCTCACCAACACGTGCCTGCCTCATTCAGCACCATCTTGGGACTTTAGGGGGAAGGGCTGTTCTTTTACATTGGAAAAGACCCTTCCGTTTCATTTGAGCCTTCAAAGACACTATGATGTAGGCAAGGTATGTCATTTTAACCCATTTTACAGGGTACAAAAAGTTTAAAATCTTCTCCCAAGTTCCTTATTGGTAGGTGGGCACAGTCCAGGATATCAGACCCCTACTCTAATGTTGCTTCTACCAGCCTTAGAGTGAAGTCCTCATCCGTACCTCTAATCCCTAAATCTTGCTTTCAGAACCAGGGGATTCAGAGAACAGAGAAGCAGGCAGAATAACAAAATGCAACCTGCCAACAGCCTCTGTGGTTAAGGTGAGAACCACCATAACACACCTCTCATTCAGTTGTACAATCTGTTCCTGCAAAATAATCAGCCAAACCAGGATACTTACCTTCATGCGCTTCTGATGCATACCCCACGTGCCAGGCCCTCCGGTTCACTTCCCCAGTCATTCTCATAAGAGGAAGAGTTAGATTAGATTCCTATGCCTGCCCTAACAAATTACCACAAATTTGGTGGCTTAAAAGAACAGAAATCCAAAATCGGTTTCAACGTGTTTTTAAGCAGGGCCTCGCTCCCTCCAGAGGCTCTATGTAAGAATCCATTCTTTCCTTTTCCAGCTTCTAGAGCTGCATTTCTTGGGTCATGACCCCTTTCTCCATCTTCGAAGGCAGCAGAGTAGTATCTTCACATCTTTCTCTGCTTCCATCACCACATCATCTTCTGCCTCAGTGTCAAATCTCTGCTCTGTTTTCACATCACTTCCTCCTCTATCATAAAATCTCCCTCTGCCTTCCTCTTATAAAGACACCTGTGGACTTTTAGGTCCATAATCTTCCATCTCAAAATCCTTAAACACATCTACAAAATCCCTTTTGCTCCATGTTCCAGAGATTAAAACCTGGATGTACTTGGGGACCGTTATCCAGCCAACCACAGGGACCAGTGGAGACTTACCTCCTTCAGAGGCAAGCACTAAGCACATTCCTATTCAGAAGTGGTGTGGGGAGGGTTAGAATAAAGTTGATTTATTTTTCTAGTCATGGTTAAGATAATGCTACCAGCTAAGGCATTTCAAACATTTTAGAGAATATCATCCTGTTCTTTCTGTTTTCCACAAAAGAATTGTCTGTTGAAATTTACCATCTAATTTTCAACAGCCTCTTTCATTCAAGTATCTTTTCCATCTCCAGTTGATGCACAGAGCCAGGGAAATCTCATAGAAATGAAAATAGTTGGTGAAAACTAAACATATTTTCCCTTAAAATGCAGTTTGAAATATTTGCCCATGGAGTTTCACCCAAAGAAACAATTATTTTAAGCACGAAATTGAATGTTAACATTCTAAATATGAATGAACTCTCTCTGTCTCCCTTGGTCTTTGTCTTCAGGGAGGTGGGGGAAGGTACCACAAAAGCACAGAAATATGCAATGTTTTTAGTTGTTCCTAATTTTTATTATTGTTTTATTTTATTTATATTTTATTTTAGAAAGTTTCAAATTAATACAAAAGCAGAAAAAATAATATAACTCCATGTATCCAACACCAGCTTCCACAGTTTCCAACACTCTGACACTACCATTCCATATACTTCCCACCAATTTTTTTTTCTGGATTATTTTCAAGCATATCCCAGACATCATAAAAATTTCTCCTTAAATGTTAGCTTTTATCACTAAATATTAGACCTCTTTAAAACTACATATAACCGGGCTTCCCCGGTGGCACAGTGGTTGAGAGTCCGCCTGCCGATGCAGGGGACACGGGTTCGTGCCCCGGTCTGGGAGGATCCCACATGCCGCGGAGCGGCTGGGCCCGTGAGCCATGGCCACTGAGCCTGCGCGTCCAGAGCCTGTGCTCCGCAATGGGAGAGGCCACAACAGTGAGAGGCCCGCGTACCGCAAAAAAAAAAAAAGTGTGTATATATATATATATATATATATATATATATATATATATATATAAAACCACTACATCAATAACACATTCAGCAGAATTCACAATAATTTATTGATAGTTTTCAATACCACTCAGTCTTCAGTTACCACCACTTGTTTCACAAATACATTTTAACAGGTGGCTTTTTCAAACCAGAATCCAAATATGGTTATTATTGTTTTTAAAATCTTTATTGTATCTACAGTTATTTTTCCTTTATAATTCTGTTATTTCTTCCTATTTTTTTGGATTGGCCTTGCCAAAGGTCTACCAGCTTTGGTTTTGTTAATCTTCACTATTATTTTTTGTGGCTGTAGTCCTTTTTTTTAACTGTGCTAAAATCCACTATCTTAACCATTTTAAGTGTACAATTCCATGATATTAAGTACATTCACAGTGTTGTGCAACCATTACCACTATCAATTTCCAGAACTTAGAAATGAGCAATTTTATAAGGAGACCCAAGAGAGTGACTTTAGCTCTTCATGACAACTTCTATCCTGAAGAATAGGTTAAATGCAGAGTTCAGAAGAGATATTTACAAATATTTCATTAGCAGTTTCCAATTTCATGCCAATTTTTAAAGCTCTGACCTAGATCACAGTTAGGTAGCTTTAACTTGCATTCAATAAATGTCATTTATAGGAAGGATATATAACTGTATTAAATCCTCTTCCAAATAAACTGTCAGGGTCCCACCTACTAGGTATTGATCTTTTATATTCAACACCCCATCAAACAGCATCACATAGTAAATGAAATTGCTGATTTCATCCCAGGGTTCATAGAATTATAAAACTGTTTCTAAAGTCTAATTCACTAATGAACGGCATCTCAATTTATAAGCTCTGGTTTACTCTTTGAAATGTTTGCACCCCATCAACAGTCACAACCTCACTGAGCCACTTTCCCTCCTATTAATTAGAAGAGGTACAAACAATTCTTAGGAGAATAACTAGCAAGCTGTTGGCAAGCTTCTTTGAAAATGTATTGGGATTAAAGCAATTAGCAAAAGTGTAACCTGATTAAAACAATTGGTAAATTGAAGAGAACCTCAGTGATACAATTTGCTCCTCTATTCTACTGGCAAGACATTGAAATAAAATGTGATGTATGTATTTTTAACTAAGTATTCATCCAGGAAAATCCAAGAGATAAGAAAGCAGACATCCTGAACATTGCATGGGATATGCCACATGAGATTTGGTTTATGGCATCACAACTCACCGTCTTAGAAAATGTGAGAGATCCAGTCAGTGATGGAGAGGCCACTAAGTACTCTGAGGCATGGGTCTCCATTATAATGAGATTCATTTCTGATGGAAAAAATTCATAGAATTGAAGAAGTGAGGAAAGGCGAAGAAGTAATCCTATTTTTATGTCTCATCCAAATATGTAGATAACACTGGAAAACCTGCATGGGGAATAAGGTATGAAATTACTTTCACAGTATATGAACATCATGGTCACTGCTAGACTGTCATAATATTCTTTAAGGGATGTCTTATTCCAGGACTTTAGATTTCAGCTCTTGGCTGATAGCAGCCTACAAAACATCAGCATGAATTAAACATGGAAGGTTCACAAAACTCTAAATAAAACAAGGGAAGGTTGTTAAAGTTTGGCTTCTTAGAGGTACAGTTAAAATAAGACATGATAGAAAATCCTTCTGAGAGACAAAGGAAGCAGTTTTACAAGGAGTAAACAAAGATGATGCAAATGTAATTATCTTAACTAAATAGGAATAAGCGAAAATGGATGGCTGAGCAATTTTACTTCTGCAACTGATTTTCTTGATTTGTAGAAGGAAAAAGAAAACCAGCTCCAGAGCCAATGCTTTAACCATTCATTCATGGAAAATGTGAGTGTCTACCATGCTCTGGCAGTAGGCTAGATGCTAGGGATACAACGGGGAAAAAAAACATGTTCCCATCTTCATGAAGCTTGCATCCTGGTAGAAGAGATGATAAATAAGTAGATACTTTTTTAAAATAGTAAGTTGGACAGAAGCACATAAAACAAATAATTATAGCAGTTTTAGCAGAAACAAGAACATGCCAGAGGAGACATGAGCGGTGACTCTCTAGTCACTAATTATTATGCATGTGTCTTCACTTACTGGGGGGCAGTTTTTCACAAGAGTCAGCCAGACCCCCACAGACTCATTTCATTAATGATGCTGGTTATGGTTGTAAATTAAAATGAGACAATAATCGTGTGTGTCAAGCACTCAGGAAGCTGAGCTGTTCTGGAAGCCTCCCTAGCTATGACAAAGGGTGAGATCCAAACAATCTATTTTTACAAAAACACATATATGTAGACACAGTCAGAGAAGACAAGGAAGTGCAATATATGCAACCTAACTCTGCATTGTGCTACAAGACAGAAATGGCTCTAGAAAATGTGTCCCTAACACAGCAATTTTTATTCCTTACTTGGCCATTTGCGCTCTCCTGTGCTCTTCATCTCATTACAGTGAACAAAGCAGTCGACGTTGAGCTCCAGCTTCCCCACCACACTCCTCCCTGATCAAGCCCTGATTGGTGTGGGTTAAGGAAGCCTCCATTCTCTGCCCAGCCCATTCCCTCAGCCTATAAATACTTATCCTGAAGACTGAAAGTCCCGCCCAACGTCCTCCTTTGGAGTTAGACATTGAGAGCCTCAGTTCATATTCAAATGTGCTATACAGGTCCACCTGAGCCATTACCTGACTGCATATGAGAATCACCTGAAAGGCTTATAGAATTTTTTTTTTTTTTTTTTTTGGTGTCACAGATTATGATTTAATTGGTTGGGACAGAGCTCAGCATGGATATATTTGAAAAGCTACCCAGGTGTTTCTCATGTTGCAGCCAGGGATAGGAACCACTGTGCTAATGCTTTAGTATAAATTAGTTTGTCCCTTTAAATAAGAGGCTGAAGAGAAGAGAACCCATTTCACCAGGAGGGAACAGATAGGCAGGGAATAAGCAGAGTACCAACCTCTGGAATGGGTGCAAAAGTGGAGAGCCTTGAGGAGCCAGGGGTCATGAAAAGACACAGGGAACATTGGAGGAAGCACAAAATATCTGCGCCTCTGAACAAGACCTCAATGAGATTATATGTTCTTCATCTCTGGAGCGTGGGTTGCGGGATTAAAGAGGGCTGATCCTGGGGAGGAGCTGCGTAATGGAAAAGCTCAGTTCTCCTGTGTTTCTCCTTTACTCTTCCCATTACTACCACACAACACTTCTGACACCAGGGGTGTGGGGGTTTTCCCACACCAAGCAATTCTCTGTGACATTAACTGAGTGTCCTACGGTTTAACTCAATTCTGATGCTACCTACCTGGAGACAACGTAAGATCCCACAGTTACGGGCTCAGTCAGGACAACCACCCACTTCAGATGCCAATCACAAGTAGTGAGCCCCCAGGTTACCCACAGTTTCTGTCCCACTTGGCTACAAATCCAAGGTTCCCATGACCTCCTCTACCTTGGATTCAATTATTTGCCAGAACTGGCTACAGAACTCAAGGAAACACTTACTTACATTTACCGGTTTATTGTACAATAAAGGATATGAGGAAGAATACAGATGAACAGCCAGATGAAGATCAGGTACACAGGGCGAGGTGTGAAAAGGTCCCAACCGCGGGAGCTTCCGCCTCCACAGAGCTGGGGTGCCTCACCCTCCTGGTATGTGGATATGGTCAACCTGGAAACCCTCTGAACCCTGTGCACAAACATTTGATATTTTAGACATATTATTCTTAAAGGGAAACTTCAAAGCAGAAAAGGCATTAATTGCCCTATCAACCGTCTTGATCTTTGTTTTGTAACAAATATTTCAAAGAAAAGTTTTTGTTCATTGCACATCGATATTGTCGAAGAGTACATCCCAAAACATCTTTCTATTGAGTGTTAGCATACAAGTTGCTTCTGATAAGCTCATTTTCATTCATGCTTTGATTTTGGGTTTGACATTGAAATTGATATTGCTTTTGCTAATACAGATCTTAGATCATTTGTGATTGTATGTCAGAGTATTCCACATAAATATACACATCTTTTCTGTTAAGGTGTTTATAATTTTAGATACCAGAAAACACCAGCAAACATTTTTGGGTATATTCTAATAGCCTGAAATTCAGATCTTCTAGAAAAATTAGCAGCACTACCAGAAATCATGTCAAAACTGCCAATTTAAGAACTATTTTACCTACAAAACTTTTCTTGGAACACCACTCATATAATTTGCACATAGTATATAATGCATGTAAACTTATTAATATCTCTTTTATTTATAAAAATGACTCACTATGAAAAGCAGACAAGGCCACAAACACCCAGTTATGTCATCAGCTGTAAGACTGAATGATTATATCATGACCACTTCCCTCCTATGTGCTCCTGTACCAGCTCCCAGGAACGTCAAACTTAACTTTCGACTTCACATGTCAGGTTTCCTGTTCTTGCTTTTAACTTGACTTCAGTGAATTCCTTCAAACCATAATAACTCTATATTGATTGTTAAGCTTTAATTCCTTCAGGATCTGGAATTTTAAAGAACATACAAGTCCCAAGAGCTACAAGGAAGGATTCCTCCATGGAAATACTAAGGCTGATCAATAACTGATTAATAAATACAGGCAATAAATAAAATGTAAAAGTGTTCAAGGTTCCCCAACTGTGGCACCATGTTCTAGTAAAGCACTTACTTTAGGTCCACATGTATGAACTAAAATAGAGTTTACCATCCCTAGCTTCTGGGATTTATCTAAGGGCAGGAGCTTCCCACCATGCTAAGGGAATCCTCAATATCCTCAAGGATCCAAGGAGATAACTCAGAGGGATACAAAGGAAAGGTAGGGGAAACTTTCATCCTGGGCATCTCCACTTATTTCTGTTGCCTTCAGCATAAGACTTCCTGCTTTGGGGGTGGGGGTGGAGGGAGGTCTTTGAAAATGTGAAACAATTGATATGGGAAACACTCAGCACAGTACTAGGAACATAGTCGACTCTTCTGGTTTGTTTAAATAAAATCCTTCAAAAGTAATATCTTGGCCTTGTCCCTTCTCCCTGAAAATCCATTTACAGGGTCATTCATTTTCACTAGATGTTAACCATCTTGCGTTGATCTGCATCCCCTCGCCTCATCCCCTATGATACACACTGGCATTGAATTCCTTCCTTTGGCAATCCCGCTCCACTGTTAATAGAAGCTTGTGAGCGGTCAGCCTGATTTCATTATGACACTTCTAATCATTCTGCAGGGCCCAACTCAGCAGCCACAGAGTCCACAGGGCAAGGAAGAGGAAGGGACCATGATGCCAGTTTAGCTCTAGCACTCCACAGGCTTCGTTGTATCAGTAAAATTTGGCCAGTGACCTAGAACACACTAACCAGGAATTCACAGCCAAGAAACATGAAAACTGAAGAAACCTCATAAATGAACCTTCTTTCTACCAGCCTTCTTCTAGCCATTCATTTTGTCATCCTTTAATTTCACCTGCTCGCTTCCTTTTTACCTCCTTTCTTCTCCTCTCCTCCTGTGTCATCTCTCTCTTCTCTTCTTCATTTGCTCCTCTGCTTACTTTCCCCCCCCACAAAAAAATTGATTTAGACAAATAAAAAGAGCATAAACATGGAAGTCAGGTGAAAGGAAATAAAGGTTGAAAAGTGGAAAGCACATACACATTAAATCATTTCTCTCTGTGTGTCCTTGGCAACGTGTTTAACTTCTCTGAGCTGTATTTCCACTATGAAGAAATAACATGTTATGAGAATTAAATGGGAATAATGTATATATATATATATATATATATATATATATATATATAATCTCTATTATATGTGACTAAAAGTACTCAATAAATGGTAACTACTATTATTTATTATCAGCAGCAACATAATTTGCTATTTTTGTAGGCTCGCTCTTTGTCCGCATACTGTGCTCCTTTAAACTCTCTTTGCCTCCCACCATCTTGCATCCTCCAGAGATGATGTTCATGATTATGACAATGATGGGGGAGAGGGAGGGGATGATTTGCAATTCATTTTGTGTTCATGATGTGCTATATCCCATGCTAGGTGTTTAACACACATTATCTGATTTAATTCTTACAATAATGCTACTAGGTAGTCACAGTATTAGCATTATCCTCATTCTACAGATGAGAAATGGGGCTTAGAGAATTTAATTAACTGGACCAAAGTTCACACAACTAAGAAGTTGCAGTTGCAGAATTTGAAACTAGTGTCTGTGTCCTTGACCACTACAAAACTTGCCTGCATGAGATACTTCTCCACAATCAAAGGCAAACACGTCAGCAATGGCATGCCTCATTTTATATTTAGAGTTAAGGGGTTTTTATATAAATACAGGGATAGAAATGCTTACAAAGTAAAGCACTATGAAGAGAGAGAGACTGTCAAGTGGCAGTGCAGGTGCCTGACTGAGCTTCCCCATGAATCCCTAAATTTTTAGTGTTGGATGGGCTCAGGATCTATGTTGTGCTCTGAGGTTTAATTGGGGAGAGTTCATGGTTCCTTTCTATTCCCTTCAAGTACCTCTTACTTCATCCCAAAGGCTAAGGAATATTGTTATAGATTGGTCAAGTTCCTGGACTACAGTTCTAAGAGGTAGAGCTTCCAAAGGGATTGAAGTTCAAGCATACATGATCACGGTTTCTCTTTAAATATACTTTATTCCTAGGGGCTCAAGAGAGCAGAGGTGGAATTGGCTCAAAGAAAGTCTGACTAAATCTTCCACTTTATTTTGGACTGAGAGAAAGCAAGGTGATCTCAAGCAACTGGTTTGGAAAAATGAACAGGGTTGTACATAAAAGGAACCCCCCCACCAACACCACCACACACACACACACACACACACACACACACACACACGCAAACAACAAGGGTAGTGCTTAAACTAGAGAAAATAGGAGAAGAAAGTAAAGTAACAGAAATATCTTAAGGGATCTTCTCCTTCATGATAAAATCCTCACAGACCTAAGGAATTCTAGATGAAAAGGTACTATGGCATAATAACAGTACAAGGCCCAGAAAGACTTAGAATCATTCTAGACAAAAAAATACAGAGATCATGGAACTATTCTCAGGAGTGTGCCTGTTATAAATGTAGGGTATCTTGCTGCAAGAGGGAATGAGTGCTAAATCCCTAAAGAAACCCACACTGCATAGACTGAATTGTCCCCCCAAAATTCATATCTTGAAGCCCTAAACCCCAATGCAGCTACATTTGAAGATAGAGCATTTAAGTAATTAAGGTTAAGTGAGGTCATAAGGGTGGGGCCCTAATCGGATAAGACTGGTGTCCTTAGAAGAAGAGATACCAGAGAGCTCTCTCTCTCTCTCTCCACGTGCACACAGAGGAAAGGCCATGTAAGGACATAGCAAGAAGGCAGCTGTCTCTCTGCAAGCCAAAAAGAGAGCTCTCACCAGAAACTGAATCTGCCAGCCCCTTGATCTAGGACTTCAAGCCTCCAGTACTATGAGAAAATAAATTTCTGTTGTTTAGGACACCCAGTCTGTGGTATCTTCTTATGGCAGCCTGAACTGACTAATACACTCACTAAAATTCAACAATGGAACCCAAGGAAGTAGGAAATCAAGAAGAAGATGGAAAGAAAATTTAGGAGTTTTAAACAAGAAAATGGACACCAAAAGGAAGAAGGAGACTTCAGAAAAAACCTGAGGATGGCAATGCCACTCTAGCAGGTTGCTAAATTTTGCAAAAAGACAGGAGCCCCCTGTGGAGAAAAGACAATTTGTAACAGGGGTGGATTTCCCCCCAGAGTGTAAGAGTTGTTGTGTCACAATTAACATTCTGATGGGAGATTCCTCCCAATGGAGTTGTAAGTTCACGTGTCTTCCACTCTAGAAAACTGGCATAGATTGGTTACCACCTGGCAATGCTGGAAACAAGAAATCTCTGTATTTTGCTCTCCTGTTGACTCTATCCATCAACTTCTCCCATATGACTCTTTTAGTCTATGGTTCATATCAACAATGTACATCTAGAATACAATATATGTTAATTTCCAACTCATACTTTGTTGGAGGACATGTTACTATATAAGGAAACTACCGCTGTGATTGAGAGTGGCTGAAGCATGAATATTTGTTGCTGCAATTTTAGGTGTTATCTGTATTGTTGGAACTGCAGAACTGTAAGACACATTTGGAAGCTGGAATTAAATTACCTCAAATTTTGAGATGTTTGGTGGTGTTGAAGAAGCAACCTCAGTTCCAGAGGAAGGCAGCTTCTATGGAGAAACCCAGATTCCAAATAGGCCACCACCTACAGCAAATGAGTCCACCAAGAAAAAATGGTTGTTATACATATTTAGGGAATTTATTCTTTTTATGGCAACAAGAAGAAAGGAGATCCATTTTATTATACTAGTTTCTCAGGTGAAACAAGGGATTGACTTACTAGAGAAATTCATACTGTTCAACTTTAGGTTAATTATGTTATAGTATTATAAAGCTATATCCTATATAGCTAAATCCTATATCCATCGTTTATTAGCATGTTGTGTTAGCAAATTACTTGATGTCTCTGATCCTCAGGTTTCTCAACTGTAAAATGAGATAGATAATAATACTAACCACCTCAGAAAGTTAATGTGGGAATTGAGTTAAACAATGCCTGAAAAGTGCCTAGCCCATAATAATTGCTCAATACATGTTAGATGCTCTTATGATAATCATTTTTTTCTCTGGACTTTACTCTGGGGCAAATAGTAAAACACTGTCTTGTCACTGGGTTGGAGAAATAGGGGAGGAGGAGAAACATCTAGCATTGAATGAGCACTTAACTGTGTGCTAGACACTGTACTGAGTGCCAAGACATAGATTATTTTTTTAATTTTAGTTATTATTCAATTATTATGTATTTGTATTTATTATTTATTACTCAGCCCAACCTTATGGAGTAGGTACCATTACTTTAAAGACGATGAAACTGAGGTTCAGAAAGACTAAGCATTTTACTAAGGTCAACACAGGTAGTAATTAGTGACTCTAGGAGCAGAAACCCCAGTGATAAGACTCCAGGGACTATCATCGTGACAAGGGATCAAATAAAACATATTTCAACAAAATTGAAGTCAAAAATAAAAAGAGTATGACTTCTCAGGTATTGTACAGAGTGGTACTGGAGCTAACCTCAAAAAGGGTCTTTGGGCAATGTCAGAGGCCTTCATAAAAGCCTTGAAAGACCAAGCTGCCCATCTCATGGCCACAAGTGCAGAGGCAGAGACTGAGCCAGTGATCTCAGTGGGATCAGGACCCTGATATTTTCCTGACCTTCACATCTCATTCTACTCTGGGATGAAAAGTTTGTCTCTGGATTGACCTCTGTCCTTGAATGTGCACTTTCAAGGGAGTTAAAGATCATGTGCATACATGTATGTTCTTTCCTTGTATTTCCTTGATTCCTTGAAGCTGGAGAAGGAAGATAAGAACAGGACCTGCTCTGTCCTGGGGGAAAATCTGTCCATCTCTGCTTCATTTTGGTCCCTTCTCCCTTTTTAGACCTACATCATCCCAACTGGTGAGAAAAGATGAGTCTGGAGATGACTCCTTCCTAAGGGCTTCTAGAGCTTCTTATTCTTTTATTCATTGCTGGATGCTCTGGCCTTTGCCGTTGGAGCAGAAAGATCTGAGACTCAGGGTGCACTTAATGAAAAGGAAGCAGAATAGATTAGTGGTTATTATCCTTGACTACACATTAGAATCCACCTTGTTAGGTTTTTTAAATTCTATTGGCCAAACCACATATTATACCAAATCAGCCAGTATCTCTGGTGGCAGAAAAGAGGAGAACCAAAAAAACAGTGTTTTGTTTTGTTTTTTTTAAATCTTAGATCACTCCAATGGACAACTAGTGAAATAGACCACATAACCTGTTTTGGTTCCAAATCTCAGAACCACCCTTGGCATGGAAAAAAATGTTTTCTGTATGACCCAATATAGAGCATTAAAGTTCTACAACAGGGTTAAGGGTCAGAGCCAGAGTATAATAAAGAATGCTCCTGGGGCTTCCCTGGTGGCGCGGTGGTTGAGAGTCTGCCTGCTGACGCAGGGGACACGGGTTCATGCCCCAGTCTGGGAAGATCCCACATGCCGCGGAGCGGCTGGGCCCGTGAGCCATGGCCGCTGAGCCTGCGCATCCGGAGCCTGTGCTCCTCAACGGGAGAGGCCACAGCAGTGAGAGGCCCGTGTACCACAAAAAAAAAAAAAAAAAAAAAAAAAGAATGCTCCTGGGTTCCACCATTTTATCTTATTAATATATATTCCCTTTGGGGACTTTGAATGATTAAACTGGAATAGTATTTATTCCAAGGTTTTGGGTCATATACAACCCTCTAACCCCATGATATTTCTCACAAATTGCAGAGGCCACATTTCTCTCCAATTACAACTGTGCTCTTTCCCTTTCCCTTTTCCCTCTTCAGCAACACTTGAGCTGGAAATTACGTTCTATATAATCATGATATTGTTCCATGAAATATCAGGAATGATTTTTTTTAAGTATCATAAAAACATTTCCAAGAGGAGGAAATGCTTATATCTGACAGAAATGTAATAGGTCAACCAAAACTTCTATTTAAGCATCATGAAACAAAAATAAAGTTCTGTTTGTCCTAGAACTATGACAAAAATCACAAATTATCTTCACCAAGGAAGAAAAATTTTAACTAATAATATCAAAGTATGCACAGAGAAGTTAAACAGCAGTACCAGACTGAAACAACATGGCCATAAAAACGTGGCTCTCACCTTAGTTCACACGTTAACACATTACAACCTCATTGTGAGCATTTTAAAGATGAGTTAAACCAGAATCCGTAGAGATGAGACCCATGCATGAGGTTGGTAGGGTGTTTTTTGTGTTTTTTTCCTTCAAGCTCCCCAGAGGACTCCAATATTCAGCCAAAATTAAGAACCAATGCTCGGGACTCCCCTGGTAGAGCAGTGGTTAAGAATCTGCCTGCCAATGCAGGGGACACGAGCTCAATCCCTGGGCCAGGAAGGTCCTACATGCCACAGAGCAACGAAGCCAATGCACCACAACTACTGAGCCTGCGCTCTAGAGCCCATGAGCCACAACTACTGAGCCCACATGCCACAACTAGTGAAGCCCACACACCTAGAGCCTGTGCTCCACAACAAAGAGCAGCCGGCACTCACCACAACTAGAGAAAGCCCACACACAGCAATGAAGACCCAATGCAGCCAAAAACAAACCAAACAAAAACAAAAAAGAAGAACCAATGCTCAAGCAGTGTTTCAGAACCTTGGACAGCTAGATACAGAATAGGCAGTAGTAAGACAAAATAATAATAAATTGAGACATTGTTCACTTTTTACTAAAAAGATGATCACTTTTTACTAAAGAGGCAGAAAAGTAGGAGAAAACAGGAAGAGGGAAAAAAAGCACACCCACAGACTGGAAGAAAATGCAAATGATGTGACTGACAAGAGAATAGTCTCCAAAATTTACAAACAGCTCATGAGACTTAATATCATCAAAACAAACAACCCAGGGCTTCCCTGGTGGCACAGTGGTTGAGAGTCCGCCTGTCGATGCAGGGGACACAGGTTCATGCCCCGGTCCGGGAGGATCCCACATGCCGTGGAGCGGCTGGGCCTGTGAGCCATGGCTGCTGGGACTGTGAGTCCAGAGCCTGTGCTCCACAACGAGAGAGGCCACAACAATGAGAGGCCCGCGTACCACAAAAAAAAAAAAAAAAAAAAAACAATCCAGTCAAAAAATAGGCAGAAGACCTAAATAGACATTTTTCCAAGGAAGACATACGGATGGCCAAGAGGCACATGAAAAGGTGTTCAACATTGCTAATAATTAGAGAAATGCAAATCAAAACTACAATAACGATTTTTGGTAGAGGAGGCAAGAATATACAATGGAGAAAAGACAGCTTCTTCAATAAGTGGTGCTGGGAAAACTGGACAGTTACATGTAAAAGAATGAAATTAGAACACTCCCTAAAACCATACACAAAAATAAACTCAAAGTGGATTAAAGACCTAAATGTAAAGCCAGACACTATAAAACTCTTAGAAGAAAACATAGGCAGAACACTTTATGACATAAATCACAGCAAGATCCTTTTTGACCCACCTCCTAGAGAAATGGAAATAAAAACAAAAATAAACAAATGGGACCTAATGAAAGTTCAAAGCTTTTGCACAGCAAAGGAAACCATAAACAAGACGAAAAGACAGCCCGCAGAATGGGAGAAAATATTTGCAAATGAAGCAATTGACAAAGGATTAATCTCCAAAATTTATAAGCAGCTCATGCAGCTCAATATCAAAAAAACAAAAAACCCAATCCAAAAATGGGCAGAAGACCTAAATAGACATTTCTCCAAAGAAGATATACAGATTACCAACAAACACATGAAAAGCTGCTCAACATCACTAATCATTAGAGAAATGGAAATCAAAACTACAATGAGGTATCACCTCACACCAGTCAGAATGGCCATCATCAAAAAATCTACAAACAATAAATGCTGGAGAGGGTGTGGAGAAAAGGGAACCCTCTTGCACTGTTGGTGGGAATGTAAACTGATACAGCCACTATGGAGAACAGTATGGAGTTTCCTTAGAAAACTAAAAATAGAACTACCGTAGGACCCAGCAATCCCACTACTGGGCATATACCCTGAGAAAACCATAATTCAAAAAGAGTCATGTACCACAATGTTCATTGCAGCTCTATTTACAATAGCCAGGACATGGAAGCAACCTAAGTGTCCCTCAAAGATGAATGGCTAAAGAAGATGTGGCACATATATACAATGGAATATTACTCAGCCATAAAAAGAAACGAAATTGAGTTATTTTTAGTAAGGTGGATGGACCTAGAGACTGTCATACAGAGTGAAGTCAGAAAGAGAGAAAAAAATACCGTATGGTGGCATGGACATATATACACTACCAAATGTAAAACAGAGCTAGTGGGAAGCAGCTGTATAGCACAGGGAGATCAGCTCAGTGCTTTGTGACCACCTAGCGGGGTGGGATAGGGAGGGTAGGAGGGAGACGCAAGAGGGAGGAGATATGGGGATATATGTATACGTATAGCTGATTCACTTTGTTATACAGCAGAAACTAACACACCATTGTAAATCAATTACACTCCAATAAAGATGTTAATAAAAAACTACAATGAGAGACTTCCCTGGTGGTGCAGTGGTTAAGAATCTGCCTGCTGGGCTTCCCTGGTGGTGCAGTGGTTGATAGTCCGCCTGCCGATGCAGGGGACATGGGTTCGTGCCACGGTCCGGGAGGATCCCACATGCCACGGAGCAGCTGGGCCCGTGGGTCATGGCCGCTGAGCCTGAGTGTCCGCAGCCTGTGCTCCGCAACGGGGGAGGCCACAACAGTGAGAGGCCCGTGTACCGCAAAAAAAAAAAAAAAAAAAAAGAATCTGTCTGCCAATGCAGGGGACATGGGTTCAATCCCTGGTCCAGAAAGATCCCACATGCCGCAGAGCAAATAAGCTCATGCACCACAACTACTGAAGCCTGCGAGCCACACGTACTGAGCCCACAAACCACAACTACTGAGCCTGCACTCTAGAGCCTGCGTGCCACAACTACTGAAGTCCACACACCTAGAGCCCCTGCTCCGTAAAAGAGAAGCCACCACAATGAGAAGCCTGCACACCACAACAAAGAGTAGCCCCCACTTGCCGCAACTAGAGACCTGCGCACAGCTACAAAGACCCAACACAGCTAAAAATAATAATGATACTAAATAAATAAATAAATAATTTAAAATAGCTTTATAAAAAAACTACAATGAGATATCACCTCACACCAGTCAAAATGGCTATCATCAAAAAATTCACAAACAACAAATGCTGGAGAGGGTGTGAAGAAAAGGGAACCCTCTTGCACTGTTGGTGGGAATGTAAATTGATACAGTCACTATGGAGAACAGTATGGAGGTTCCTTAAAAAACTAAAAATAGAACTACCATATATGACCCTGCAATCCCACTCCTGGGCACACATCCAGAGAAAAACATGGTCTGAAAGGATACATGCACCCTAATGCTCATTGCAGCACTGTTTAAAATAGCAAAGATATGGAAGCAACCTAAATGTCCATCAACAGAAGAATGGATAAAGAAGACGTGATACATATATACAATGGAATATTAGCCATAAAAAAGAATGAAATAATGCCATTTGCAACAACATGGATGGACCTAGAGATTGTCATACTGAGTGAAGTAAGTCAGACAAAGAGAAATATCATATGATATCGCTTATATGCAGACTCTAAAAAGAAATGATAAAAATGAACATATTTACAAAACAGAAACAGACTCACAGACTTAGAGTATGAACTTATGGCTACGGGGGGGGGGGCGGCGGTGGAGGGTGGAGGGAAGGGATCGTTAGGGACTTTAAGATTGACATGTGCACACTGCTATATTTAAAAAGGATAACCAACAAGGACCTACTGTATAGCACAGGGAACTCTGCTCAAAGTTATGGGGCTACCTGGATGGGAGGGGAGTCTGGGGGAGAATGTATACATGGATATGTATGACTGAGTCACTTTGCTGTGAACCTGAAACTATAACAGCACTGTTAATTGGCTATACTCCAATATAAAATAAAAAATTTAAAAAAATGCTCTGTTCATAAAATCCACTGTGATTAATACCTTCAGGCTTTCCTCTTTGTGCAATGGTAACAATATCTCAAATCAAAATAAAACAACAAAAGAATCCATGTAGTTTGAAAAAAAATCACAAAATATCAATAGAAAACCCCATTCTTGTTTAAAATAGTGTTCTCAAACCAAAATAACTTAGAGGGTCCAGGTAGAAAATGTTAAGAAAAGAAACAGGGACTTCCCTGGTGGCGCAGTGGTTAAGAACCCGCCTGCCAATGCAGGGGACATGGGTTCGAGCCCTGGTCTGGGAAGATCCCACATGCAGCGGAGCAACTAAGCCCGTGCGCCACAACTACTGAGCCTGCACTCCAGAGATCACGTGCCACAACTGCTGAAGCCTGCACGCCTAGAGCCCATGCTCCGCAATAAGAGAAGCCACCGCAATGAGAAGCCCGCACACCACAACAAAGACTAGCCCCCACTCACCACAACTAGAGAAAGCCCGCGCACAGCAAAGAAGACCCAACACAGTCAATAATAAATAAATAAATAAATGAAACAGAGGCAAGGTTTGTTATGTAATGGTGGTTTAAGTTTACTCTTTTGACAAAGACCCCCTTTGCATATAGACTACTGTCCAGTTACACACATACACGCACACAATCATTCTTTGATCCTTCTAGGAAAGCCGTGACCTTCTCGGTCTGGATTTTACTTTTCTATTTTTAATGGAAAAATATTCTTAAGACATAATTGCATTTTTTTTTATTCTACTATAAGAAAAACAAGATGATAATAAATGGAAACTTTGGGGGGCCACAACATGCAGGCTAAACAGAACACATCTGTAGGATGATTTTGGTATATATAACATCAACTTGCAACTATATGAAATTAATAAAATAATGCAAAACATATGAAACTTTCTGACTCACTTCAAAACTAAGCTCAAATTAATCTCAGGCTTAAATGTGCTTTATGATTTATGGGGTATTTAAGTGAGAGAGATCTTTTCACTATTTATCATAAGCTTTCCAACTTCCCAGGCAAATTACATTAGCAAATTTCTGTTTTGCAAAGCACCTGTTGGTCTGATAGCTGCAGGTCACACAATGCTAAAAACTGCAGCAATTACCTGGACAATTCATGATGAACAGGGCATTTGCATAGCATTCAGGATACTCCATTATCATTTTCATTACAATGCAGGCAAATTATTTATTGGAAACCTAGACAAAGTGGTTCACATTTATCAGGCAAAGCCACAGAGGCACTATGCAAATACCTCTACCTTTTCTGTCACTGGCGGTATTTCAGTCAGTTCATCATTGAAAGCACCTTTCATTAAACAAAGGTGTCTGACTGTGAAGGCCTAAAGCCAAGCAAAGCTCTTTTTATCCAATCAATCATGAGAAAATAGATAGTACTCACATTATCTAATTTATTTATAACTGATTAGTCACTGAAAATCAAAAAGGGGAGAGAAATTTGTTTTCTCCATGAATAAAGTAAATCACTTTTATGTTATTTTTTTAAGAGGAGGATCCTTCAGGCATCTGGTTCATCTTGTATATGACTATTGACGCCCTGATTTTAAATAGAGTTCAGCCTGGTAGAGTGAGAAGTCAATTTTTCATATCATCCCATTGCACTCCTGTGAGCTCTGTGTACTACTCTTTCCAAAGAGAATGGTGAGCCCTGGACCGTGCTGCCTGTGACTTTGAAGAGGAGAAGCATTTAAGGCATAATATCAGAAATATTTACAGTTGCCAACAATTCCATCTCGGAGCTAAAGTTATAAATACTTCACTAAATTCCAAAGGAATATTTATGAGATGTTTTTCCCCTGAGAAAGAATTGCAATCTCAAAAAATGTCTGTTGTAAAAAAATATATAACCAGTTTGGGAAATGTATGTTTCTTTCTGGGTTCACCGAACTTTAGAATCCATGGTACAAGAGGCACTAGGGCGCACCTCTCCAACCCTGAGTGCTGCCTGGGTGCCATATGCAAAAGCTCAGAGGCTTGGGCTGTTCTGAGTGCTTGTGTAGGCTGCCCTGGCTGAAGGCCTCTCTGGTAGATCCTGATTCTTTTTACTGTGCTACAACCTGCCCATTAATTAGGAACTGGGACAAGATCACTATAAATATTGGAAGGCTAAGCAAATCAGTTTCCAAAGCACATATTTCTGAGATTGATTAACCACATGGACAGCCAGAGACTATCAAATGTCTCTAGCACACAGTTCATTCTATAACCTGAATTCTACATTTGCTTTCCCTGAGTGTAATAAAGACCAATACAGAGAAAAACTCTAGTGATTATAATAAAAACTAATGTGGTAGATGGCTAATTTAGAATTGATAAGTAGAAACTTTTTCCCCAAGTGGGAAATGTTGCTCTTTCTAGTTATCGTGTGTGTGTGTGTGTATGTGTCTGTTTTATTTAAGTGAAATTCATATAACTTAAAATTAGCCATTTTAAAGTGAATAATACATGATCATCCTTCTAGGTATTTTAAAGGCTAGACTGACTACCATGCCCTTCCAATGCTAAAAGTGAAAGCTACAATCAATCAAAATTCCTTTGTACTTTAGGTTTATGCTATGTTTATGCCAAATGAAATGTTCAACTGATTGTTTTTCACTGAACTGACTAGTTTTTGACAAAACTGACTCAAATTGACTATTTAAGATGTGCTTATATAACACTATAGTAACAGACCCAGAGGAACAACAATAAACGAGTATGTTCTCATACTTCTGGCTGAAGGACAACAGTCGTACTTTTTAATCTACCGTTGTGGTGTCTTAGAGACATAGATTCAGTAGTAATTCTATTGAACCCTAAGATGTCCACAGAGAGAAGCCCTGTGCTCATGACCACGGAGATCTGACCTCATCTCCATCAGAGCTCAGAGATTAAAACATGCCTTCGACACCACTGGACTTAGCTGCTTCATTCCTGCCCAAGGAAGAATTACACCATACCCTTGACTCCTCTGTACAAAGCAGTGTGCCTGGACAGTGCACTGCAAAAATTGGAAAACATACAAAGTCTGCTTTGGGGAACCTCCAAATCCACTTCTCTGAATCCTTCTCCTGCCTAGCTATGCTCTGGTGACCAGTGAATTTCTGTGCCTCCCCAGAGCTAAGCCTGCCCTTCCCAAGAAGACAGCAAAATCCTAAACCTTTCTCAGTTCTGATCAACTTACTGCTTAATGCCCAGTGCTTTACTGCTTTTGATAATAAAATAAACAACCCAGAACTATAAAGCTAAAGGCTGATGATGAATGACACCCCATATTACTGTTGCACTTCAGCCTAAGAGACACAAAGGAGGAGCCAGTGAGAAGACTCAAACCTCCTATAGGTTAAAGGGGAGAATGAATTTGGGGCCCCCGGGTTTTTCTGTGTTCCTGAAACCACCGTTGTGGTCTGTCACCCTGGTAAGTTGATCCTGAGAATGTGTTTACTTTATGCTTAAGAAATTACAAATGTTGGGACGTTCCTGGTGGTGCAGTGGTTAAGAATCTGTTTGCAGGGGACACAGGTTCGATCCTTGGTCCAGGACGATCCCACATGCCACGGAGCAACTAAGCCCATGCGCCACAACTACTGAGCCTGCGCTCTAGAGCCTGAGAGCCACAATTACTGAGCCCACGTGCCACAACTACTGAAGCCCGTGCGCCTAGAGTCTGTTCTCTGCAACAAGAGAAGCCACCACAAACAGAAGCCCGTGCACCACAAGGAAGAGTAGCCCCTGCTCACCACAACTAGAGAAACCCCGCATGCAGCAATGAAGACCCAACGCAGACAAAAATAAACAAATTAATTAATTTTTTTTAAAAAAGAAATTACAAATGTTACTCCAGGGTGGAGATTTCACTCCAGAATCACCCATGCACCTTCTCAAATGGAAGATGCTCAGGCCTGTATCCCACCTCCAGGGATGCCATCTCTAGCATCCAGGCACCTGTACTTTTTGAAAGTACCCAGGTGAGTTTCAGTCACAGTCAGGGTTGACTCCCTCTCAAAGAGATTCTAGTCATCAGATGATCACTGAGGGCCATCCTGCCTCTGAAGTTCTGTGATATGCAATGAAACTTTTCTTTCTCCACAATCATGAGAGAAAATTACGTCCCACTGTCTGTCCTGTTAGCCTCTTCTAGAGCCCCAAGATTTTTAGTACTAAGCATGACATCCAGGTTTTAAAGCAGATTTCATTTTTCTCCTCCTACTCACCACGGATGAAGGAGAGTTTGAGGTCTGTGTGACTCCATTCCATTACTAAAATGAATCGAAAGGCCTCGAAAAGCATCCCCAGCCAAGCCATCAATAATGTAAAAACATGGTCCCCGTGGATTGCAAAAGAGATGTCTATTTCGATAGGAACATCCTGTGTGGCCTTTGTGTGTGAGGAGGTGACTATTTAATTAAGAGCATCGTCCCTGTCAGGACAAAGTCGCTCTCCAAACGCAATCGTCAAATCTTAACAAGAGCACGTCTGCCACCTAGTGTTCAAAGTCAGCATAACATTTGTCAGTCCTCAGAGAAAAGCAGCTGCTTTATCTCAGGCCTTCTTTAGTTTTGCTTTCTTTAGCTAAGGTCAGTTCTGGAATGCTTGGGGGTAATAGTGGGAGGTATTATTTCTGGGTAAAACCTATCAAAACACAAAAACTTGCACTCATTACTCACTCACTCACTGAAGACTATGAAAATCAATCAAAACATTAGTGATCCGTCTGCCTGACCCTCATTCTCATTAAATTGGGTCCACAAAACTGGCAGTTGGAACAACACGTTTGCAGAGCAGATTCTGTAGTCTGATAGGTGGTTTCTACATGCACATCTTTAACCTTGAGAAGTTTTGCTCCTCATTGGCTGGAGGTAGTCTGTCCAATTACAGTAATTTAAATTTCAACAAGAGCGTAACAGCGAGTTAACAGTGAGGACTGTAGTATTTTGGTGCTGAAATTTACATTTCACAACATATAGTTCACATCAAAATGTTCTGTCCCTAGGAAATGCCTGGGGCCAGACTAAACAGCCCTATCTCCCCAGGTGATGGTGATAAAGATACTAAATAAAATAAACCTGAACTTACAGGGAAGTGTTGAGGAATAGCTATTACATGCAGGGGTAAAAGCTCTTGTTGAAGCAAAGATGCAGGTGTACCTTATGTGGTTTAATGCCCTTTCCCCAGCCAGAGTAAGAGCTGTCCTATGGCTAATGTGAGTAGCGATGGATCACCAGGCGATGGATTCAGAGAGAGGAACCTATGGGGATAACCAGCCCTTTCTTCCTCATGGTTCCACTTCTACAATGCAGTCAATCCTCTTTGCCCTCTTCCAGGTTAAAGATAAAATATATATGACCTCTGGGAACAAATAAAGGACTAACAGTTATCAGGGGAATTTATCCAGGCACCACTGAAATTAACGGGCATCAATCAAGCCCTTATGATGTACCAGGCACTGTGCTTCACCTACATTACCACCCCATTGAGATAGAGTCAACTGTTGATAACCTGTGCCAATAAGACTGGAAGAACTAGGGGTCCTCCCTACATCCAGGGAATCCCTGCATTCCATTTACCCTTGGTATCACAAGCCAGTGGGCTCTAGGAACTAGGGGAAAAAAGTTTTTAAGCATGTCAGTTTTTAAAGAACCCAGGCAATGGGCAACTGGCTCTAGAATCTGGGCTCTTAAATGCTGCACTACACTGTCCGCTGCAGCACAATATTATACATTCTTCCTTGACAGTTTATTCTCAGCCCAATAAAAACAAAAGAGAAATATCTCAATGTGATGCCATTTAAACTTAAATCAGAAACTGAACCACTTCACTTTTCCAAAAAAAAAGAGAGAAAGAGAGAAAGAAGAAAGGAAGGAAGGAAGGAAAGAAAACCATTATTGAAATGTCTAATTCTTTGCTGTCATGGCTCTAACAATGGTGTACATCATTGCCTCACCACCTCAGTCCTTTTCCTGGTTACACAACATGACCATTGCTTAATAATTGAAGTTCCTTTCTACTAGGTTGGACAATATTGGTAATTATGCATCCACGTTATTTACAAACATTTAAAACATTTGCAAACATGTACAGTTTGCCAGGTAATTTAAAACAAAAATTTTAAAGACAATCTAAATCAGTGAGTATTTTCTATGGTTTTAATTTCTTGTACTGGGTTTTTTACTCATATGTGTTGGAATATTTCCTCCCAGTAGACAAAATGTATTTCTGGCTTGTGAAAAAGCTTTAGGAAAAGAGAGCTCCTAGGGTTTAAGTCAGTAGTTCAAGACCTGACTAATGATCAGAACTTCCTGCTCAGATTTTCAAAAATACAGGCTCCCCGGCTCCATCTTGGAGCATCTGAATCTGATTCTGCTGAGGCCCCCAAATTTATTGTACAACATTTTAAAATTCCCAGTGATTCTGATGGTCAGCTAAGTTTGAGACCCTCTGCTCCAGACAGCAGGAGGAACCCTTCTCTTTATTTCTCTTTGTTCCTACATTGGCTCATTTAATGGGAACTTCCACCATGAATTTTCCCCTAAATGTTAAGGGGAAAGTTTCTGTCAGCACTTGGTTCCTCTTCCCCTCACTTGCTCCCACCTGAGAAGAGGAATGACCTGCCTGGATTGGGGAAGTTGAGGGAAGATCACTGTGCTTGCACAGCCTGTCCTCTAGGCTCTGGTTGTTGCTGTCTCCCAAGCAGGCCAAAGCAGGAGCATCTTCTCCAATCTGCTCCTGATTTGTTACAAATTATCTTCCATCAGACATACAATCAGCATGCATCGAACTTAACTTTACCAACTTGAAATCGATTATAATTCACACAGTGATTGGTTTTTTTAATTTTCTTATCTATGGCAAGAAAGGGTTTATGAAGAAAATCCATGATGTTGATAGTACATATGGGAAAGTGATTCTTAACTTGAAAAATAAAAAGTGTTTAAACCCTTTATAGAATTCTTTTGCAAAAATTAATATTCACTTAAGAAGCAAACACTTTTGCCTCATTACATATAAACATCTATATGCTGTTCTTTAGTAGGAGAAGATAAGGAAAGTACTGATATGTCATCCAGAGTTTCTCCCACCATAGTGAATGTGCTGTCATTCATCCTCATTTTCTTCCATGAACCTCCTACTCACCAGCAGGGCTCATCTACAAGGAAACAGAGTAAAATTAAGTGAACAACATGGAGATGGTCCTGTGCCCTTGATTTGGTTGGTTGATATGTAGTCCTAGTCAGAACTGAAACATGGTTCTAACAAACCTCACTGTTTATCACTTTAGTGTGTGTGTGTGTGTGTGTGTGTGTGTGTGTCTTTCTGTGTCTGTGTAATGTAACCATAATATACTTAAGCTGGTGGTTTTGTGAACTTATCTATTCATTAAAGTAAGCCTTCTAGGAGGCTTTGAGTGCCAGCAAGCCCTTGGAAAAAGTCAACTGAATTCATTTACAAATTTTTTTCAAATGTATTCAATTTACATAGAATTTCTACCCAGTTCATCCAAATTAGTGACAAAGAGCTGTAGTATTGAGTTCTGAAGAATTCACCTGATGTGTGCTCTATAAAATGCTTTCCAATAATGAGAAAAATTATAACAGGGCTCTTCTGTGCTTTTCTTTAACTAAGAACGATCATATGTCGTCCACCTTGCAGCTAGTATTCAGAAATAAGTGACCTCAGTACATTATATGTACACATAGAATATTTACCAAGGGTCACTAGAGATTCGATTGTCATTTTTTAATATGCCTCACATCAAAGGCATTGATAATCTTAAGTTATCCAGCAAGATGACATCCTAAGCAAGATATTATTTAATCAGATATTTGGAAATCATTCAAGTTCACATAAGAGTGAGGGAAAGAAAACACATTAACTGGCAAAGAAAATGTATTTTCATCTATAGGAATATTGATTTTGTCATATGAATGAAAGATCACTGATTTATCTTACCAGCAGAAATATCATTTGGACCCTTTGGGTCTATACTGCACTATAATTTCAAACATTTGAAAGTTAAATCCTTCTAACAAGTTCAAAATTTATTCCTCTTGCAATAAAAATTTATTCCTCTGTGTGATTTTCCCACTTTAGCACAAAAATATATTGCTAGATGCCTTTATAAGATAGCAGGAAAAAAAAAAAGGATAGCAGGAAATTGATTACCTCTTTGATATCTTTTTAATCAAAAAATGGACTGGAAACCATAAGGAACATTTAGTCACATCTAGAGGGAGAGAAATTTAACTAACTTGCTATTTTCTTATGAAAGTGTCAAAAAAGGAATCCTTCTAAATAACTTTTGCTGTTTCTTACATCTTTCTTCCTAGAGAAAAAGCCAATAGTTGAGTGATGGTGACAAGAAAAAATATATTGTAACCTTATGCTTTTTCTGCATGACTCATGTGAAAAAGGATAAAAGGAAAGAATAAAATTCTTATTCCATAAGCACAAGAAATAAGATTACAACTATCCTAGCAGTGTTATATGTGAAAGGAACTCCTTGGAATGTTAAATATTAAAGGTAATACAGTTGGCCCTCCGTGTTTGCAGTTTCCACATCCATGGATTCAACCAACCTGTGGATCAAAACTATCTGGAAAAAAAAAGTTTTTTTGAAAGTTCCAAAAGGTAGAGTTGAATTTGCCACGCACCAGCAACTATTTACATAGCTTTTACATTGTATTTACAACCATTTACAGAGCATTTAGGTTGTATTAGGTATTATAAGTAATCTGGAGATGATTTAAAGTCTAGGGGAGAATATGTGTAGGTTATATGCAAATACTACACCATTTTATATAAGGGACTTAAGCATCCACAGATTTTTGGTATCCACAGAGGTCATGGAACCAATGCCCCACAGATACTGAAGGACATCTATAAATCAGCATTTGCATCCATTGCAAGATGACATTCGATGAGACAATTGATATACCATCATATCACAGCAACATTAAAAGAACTGTGCTATTTAAATTACATTGTATTTCAGGAGTTCTAGTCAAGATGGTGACACAGGAAGATTCTGAACTTACCTCTTCCCAATAACACTTGTAATTGGGAAACACTGGGAAAAAAACTTTAAAAATAGCTGTCAAACAAGGGGGAAAAAACCACACTGAAGGTGTAGGAGAGGCTGGGACACAATCTCGTTATAAACCACATCCATTGTGAGGTGAACCACAATCAGAAGGGAACTGGAAACCTGGAGCTTCTCCCTGAGGAAGAAAAGGTTCATACCCCACATTTAAGACCTGCACCTGAGAGACAATCGCCCAAAACATCTAGCTTTGAAAACCAATGGGGCTCACATCCACAAGAACCACGGGGCTGTGGAGAACTGAGAAGCAGCTCTTCACGGGCTCCCACACAACTTACTCACCTTAGGGCTCAGCACAGAAGCAGCTCTTTGAAAAGTGCCCAGATTTCCTGTGAAAGAGGCTCATTTGCTATTTTAAAAGCATTGGACTGAGGGGCAGGGGCCTGCTGGGGGACTCAGGGGACCGAGGTTGGTGGATGGCACTTCCCTCCTCTCCCTCTGCTGAGATCCTGAGCACGAGCATCTCCCAGAGAGGAGCTTCTACACATATCTCATGCCCTGGTTTTTGCAGCTGCCACCCAGTCACCCCTTGATTGCCTGGTTCTGGAGGCCGAGGGGCTTGTATTGTATTTTAAAATTTTTATATCTTAAAGGTGGCGATTGGAGGCTTTGCATCTAGTCCACCCCTTTTGTTTTCTAGATAAGGAAGCTAAGGCCTAGGGAGGATAAGTGACTTGTTCAAGGTTACAAAAGTAATGCTACAGGGGGGACTAAAACTCCACGTCTGTCTTCGGGTTTTCAAGCCAGTGCTCTTTCTAAGTCAAATATCTACTAGCTCATCCAGCTGGCTTGGGGCAAAGCATCAAGCCAATATTTATTGAGAACTTACTATGAACTACAAGGAAAACCTGTGTGCCATTTATCAACTTAGTGCCTCTCAGCTGTAAACGCCCCCGAACACATTCTGCGCAACAAGGGGTGGATTTTCTTACTCATTCCTCCTCAACAGTGAGTGCAATTTTAAACGTTTTCAGTAGAGGGCGCTGCAGGAAAATTCCAAAAGGAAGGAGGTCTGTTTCCTGTGACTGCAGCAGGGTCAGTCGTGGTGTTGGTGTGACAGCAAAAGGTTCCCAGAATGCACAGTCCCTTGACAACCTTGCAGCCCCGGCCTAGCCTAGCAATCACCTTCCCAGAGCCCTCTCAACACCGACGGCAACCTGCACTGGCGCTCGCACTGCTTCTGCACAGCCGCGCGCCAGCCCTGCAGCTCCTCCTGTGCCCCAACGTGTTCCTACAGGGGTGTTTCCTGCTTGCCCAGAATATGCAGACCAGCTCTGGCCCATGCAAACCAGCAAATTTTTTGCCATCCGATGGGCTCTAACTACAACTTCTCCAACAAAATGTGGACCCCCGCCTTAAGGGTGAGACCCTCTTCCAGGTGTGTCTTTCCTGTGTACTCCCCCTCAGTCCTAAGGTACCCTATAAAATCTTCTTTTATCCTACTGTTACTCTTTTCTCCACATTTAATAATTCTTTACATTATACAGCCCTGTTTAAATTATTTTGTGGTTTCTGTCACCTGATTGGATGCAGACTGATATACCCTGCCAGATGCCACCAAAATGCCCATCCTCTCCCATGATGTCCTTAATAATTATAATTATTGTCATCATCATCATAAAGCAAAAATGAACACTTTTATTGCTTACTTTGATACCTGTACACAGCAGACACTCGAGAAATATGTTTCAATCATTTAATTTCCCCAACAGTTTTATGGGGTAGATGTGCTGGAGGAGGTCACTGAGACGAAGCGGCTGCTGGTGGGTCCTTCAGCTGGACCCCGGCAGTGGTAGGCTCCTCACCCCCTCCCCGTCCCTGGAATGTACTTCTGCCTACTATTCCCACACCAGCAGCAGATTCAAGGACACAGCCTTAAGAGACCATCTGGATGGTCTATATCACTGAACTCCTTAAGGCCTCTATAGAAAACTTTTAAGATTCTGTTGGGCAGGTGCAGAGCTCTACTCATCTTGTGGTTGCCCAAGACAAGCCTCATATGTAAGTTCTCTTGCTTATTAAACCTGCCACCTACTAATCTGTAAGGGTCAGCCTCTTTCTTCAGTCTCCCCCTATCCTCTGTGTATGGGGACCAGTTTTAAAGTTCACCCAGGGAACTCCCAAGGTTGCAAACCAACAAGGTATCATTATTATTCCCATTTTCAGATGGATATGAGGCAGAGGGAGGTTCAGTCATTTGTGCAGAATCACACAGTCCAGAAATGATGGAATCAAGAGCAGTTGTGCCTATTAGCAGATCACACTTGACTTCCTTTTATCTCCCAGCTATCTGCTTCTAGAACCCTCCCCTCATTTTGCTCCTGGTATTGTTTTCTGTGGTCCCCATTAAAAGGCAGAAGCAGCTTGGCCCATCCTTTTCTTTTCTTTTTTCTTTTTTTTTTTTTTTTTGTCTGTATTAGGTCTTCTTGCTGCACGTGGGCTTTCTCTAGTTGAGGTGAGCGGGGCTGCTCTTCGTTGCAGTGCGTGGGCTTCTCACTGTGGTGGCTTCTCTTGTTGCAGAGCATGGGCTCTAGGCGCACGGGCTTCAGTAGTTGCGGCACGTGGGCTCAGTAGTTGCAGCACATGGGCTCAGTAGTTGTGGCACATGGGCTCAGTAGTTACAGCGCATGGGCTCTAGAGCTCAGGCTCAGTAGTTGTGGCACACAGGCTTAGTTGCTCTACGGTATGTGGGATCTTCCCAGACCAGGGATCGAACCCATGTCCCCTGTATTGGCAGGTGGATTCTTAACCACTGCACCACCAAGGAAGTCCCCATCCTTTTCTTTATAAAAGGCGCCACAGCAGAGCTGTCTTTTACATGCTGCAGTCGCAGAAAATTTCCAGCCGCTTCTTGAACAGGCAACACACAGAGTTACAGAATGTAACAGTGCTCCACTCCACAGTCACCACTGGAAACTGATGTCGTTGAGTGGTTAGAGAAGAAGCAGGTAAAAGCCTGCTGCCCAAAGGCTTAGATGACCTTTTTAAAAATAACAGCAACCTCTATCTTTAGACAAACAACATGTGTGTCCATCGAGACAGCTGACTCATTGCCTCTATTCCAGTCTCTGGGTTAGGTTCAAAAGAGCAGATAGAGAAAATATGATACTATCAGAGAGCCTTGGACCTTTCTGTTACCCTGGGATGTTCTGGCTAGTGATTATCACCATAGATGCTCAAGATAACTGTGAAATACTCGTCTTCTCTGTTGAAGCTCCTGGGAGACTTTCTTTCAAATAGACAGCAAACTGAGAGTCCTGCGTAGTATATGCCCAAGATATACTCTCCAGCAGCTCATTTTCAAAAGAGAATTGCATCCCTTACCATTTGGAGGCACACTCTAGAAATATGCAATAAGCAGTAAAGTAATAAGAGGAGATAAGATGAAAATGAACGAGACCAAAACAAACAAACGAACATATCCATTCAAATAAAATAGTCATGTCAGGAAACTACACACTTGCTGAAAAAAGACAAACCATAAACCTGCTGGATGGCCCTGGTGGCTCCACCTACACCTGGTCCCTTCCTGTCCCGCTTATCACTGCCCGCCCTTTGAGTGGTCTGCCAAAGAGTTCACTCAGCAGGAAGGAGCTGGCTCAGCTGAAGCCCTACAAGGTAAGTAGCTCCTACCGGCACCTGCATGTGAACCCCCTACACTATTGACACCTGGGCTCGAGACACTCCCTTTTTTTCAACAATGCCACTTCTTACCATCAGAAAACTCTCACTGTACGTGATCAGACAAGTGTTTCCTGCTCCCCTCCCTTGTTTTCTTAGTCCTTTCAGGCTTCTATAACAAAATGCCACAGCTTGGGTAGCTTTTAAACAACAGAAACATATTTCTCACAGCTCTCAAGGCTGTTTGTCTGAGATCAAGGTGCCAGCACGGTCGGGTTCCGGCGAGGGCCCTCTTCCAGGTTGCAGACTGCTGACTTCTCACTGTGTCTTCACGTGATGAAAGGGACAAGCTAGCCCTCTGGAGCCTCTTTCATAAGGGCTCTAATCCCAGTCACAAGGACTCAACCCTTAGGACCTAACTGCCTCCCAAAAGCCTCACCTCCTAATACCATCACCTTGGACATTAGGTTTTCAACTTGTGAACTTTGGAGGGACACGAACATTGACCACAGCATTCTCCATTTATATCCAAAGAGGTACCATGGCAGGATTATTCTCATGGACCACTTTCGACAGTGCATCCAGGTGGGCCTAAACTAAGCACCCTACACATGATGGGCTGACCTTCTTTAAATCTTCCTCAATAACCCTCACTTTACACTTACCCATTGTGCCACTAGAGGTGTTTATCTCTACCCTATGGCATGACACTTATATGACAAAACTCAAGAGGAAGTAAGTCTCTTTGCTTTATAGGAGTTTTTATTCCAAATAAAGTAAGCCTTGTCTATGGCCATACCACCGTGAACGTGCCCGATCTCACCAAATAAAGTCAGCCTTAAGAAGGCAAACTGGTGGAAAGGAAAAGTCACAGTTTTGGGAGTGAGACAAATCTGGGATTGGGTCCTGGCCCTGGCTACATGGACTGTGAATCCTCAGGCCATTTATACAACTTCTCTTAGGTAAACTGGATTTAATAATGCCTGTTTTATATATTTTAATGAGTTTTAACAAAACTTATTAAAAGTTCATTTGATTTCTAATATACCCTCTGCCACTTCTACCCCTGAGCCTCCTTCTTTCCAGACTTAGCAGACATAAACAAAATTTTTGTTTAAACAAAAATAGAAGTTTATTTCTCTCTCATATTCAAGAAGCCCAATGGTAGTCAGATCAGAACCGTTAAAGCACTCAAAGGTGTAAAAGATCAGGCTCATTATGTTGTTTTTGCTCCCTGCAGGATTTCCATTCTAAAGGTCACCTCATTGTCCAAGATAAACACTGCAGCTCCAGCTATTACATCTTTTTCTGGCCAACAAATATAAGGAAGTATAAAGAAGGCAGATGCACTCTGCCTTTAAACATTACTTCTAGATACATCCCATTGAGTGGAACAGAGTCATTTGGCCACATCTAGCTACAAAGGAGGCTGGGAAATCTGTGAGTAACCATGCACAGAACCAAAAATTGGGGTTTAAAAATTGGGGATGAGAACGATGAATACTGGGGAAAAACTATAAGTTTTTAACACACAGATTTAAATAATTACTTATAGTGCAATACAAGCTAGTAAGTGTTAATAAGACAAAATAAGGGTATGATGTATTTGGCTTTGTATTTCTGGAAAGCTAAGCAGCTATAAATCAAATTGGTTTCCTGATAACACTGCCAAATTGGGAAATCATTGATCCAAAAGAATACTAAATAATAATAAAAGTCAAATTGTGGCAGCCAGAGACTTCAGGCACATCAAATATAGCTTTAGACATTCACTGAAGACATTGTTTTGAGAATAATAATGAGATAATTTTTCAGCCATTGGGAGTTTATCGTTTCAGATCTTCAAATAATGTCACAAGTAGTCACATGACAACGTTGAGAATAATACTAAGTAAATCTTTTCCTTGTTCTACTATTAAGAAATCAGAATCAAAGCCAAGACAACAGAGTACTTAAGAACTGAACAAATTCTGCCGAATAAAGTGAAGAGCCTTGTTTCAAAGATTCTCACTGTCATGGATCCAACATCCATTTCCAGACTCCCCTCCCAGAGGTGCACAACACTGCCAGTGCTAAACATAACTATTCATTCATTCTGCATGGTCCCCACATTTTCAGCTGAATCTTTTCATGATGTTAGGCTCTCTGGGTAAAACTCCCTGAAAACATTCCTTCTTGTTGAAATTCCACCCTTCTTTTTACAGTTGCAAAACCATTAAAGAAGAGTGGATGAGCACAGCAGGAGAGAGAGAAATAATAACTAAAATAAAATTCCCCTCTCAAAATAAGAATGCACTCCAAATGCCAAAACAATTGAAAAAATCCAATCAAGCCAAGATATAAATACAATCAACTTCTGTTAATTGTTTGACAAAGACCAGAATAAGCATAAGATGCTCATCAAAATAATTGCAAAAAGCATTATTCTAAGAACAACTATTGATATAATTCTAAAATTATGTTATAGATTTATAACACAATCCTCTCAGAAACTGATATAACAAGCAGACAAGAATAAGTGACAGGGCTTCCCTGGTGGCGCAGTGGTTGAGAGTCCGCCTGCCGATGCAGGGGACACGGGTTCGTGCCCCGGTCTGGGAAGATCCCACGTGCCGTGGAGTGGCTGGGCCCGTGAGCCATGGACGCTGAGCCTGCGCGTCCGGAGCCTGTGCTCCGCGACGGGAGAGGCCACAACAGTGAGAGGCCCGCGTACCGAAAAAAAAAAAAAAAAAAAAAGAATAAGTGACAATATCAAAGATATGAACAATTAATACAGTACTGGATTTATGAAATATATTAAATGTGTAAAATAAATATTGGAATACACACACATGCAAACACACATACATACAGTCAATGAACAATATACACTTTTTCGACACACACACACAACCTTTATAAAAGTAAACCGTTTTAGGCCTTTGAAATAATCTTAATAAATCCCAGATGGTCAATATACAATTCAGACTACTTCAACCATAGTGCAATAAAGTTAGAAATTAATGCCAAAAATATAGCGATTAAGACATTTCAAATGTTTGGGAACTAAATAACATAAAAAGACCAAGCACCGCATGGGGTAAAAAAAAAAAAAAAAACACCCAAAGGAAATGAAGATCTACTTAGAACTGATTATAAACGAAACATCACTCATGTAAAAAATTGTTTGACATAGCTAAGGCAGTACTTAGAAGGAAACTGATTGTTCTATATGCACTCAGAAATTAAGGCTAAAAATAGAAATCTTTATTACTTCTTTTCTTCTTACCTCTATGGATGTGCTTAGTTACCCTTTTCCAATTCATTGAGTTAAATGCTGTGCTTGAATGACTAATAAGTGTATGAAAAAAGACTCTCAGCCTCATTAATATTCAGAGATAAGCAAATGAAAACAATGAGATACAAGGCTGGTTTGTTACACACATCTGCATAGTCCATGGGAAATCCCTTCCCTAAAGATTGTCATACTGAGTGAAGTAAGTCAGACAAAGAAAGAGAAGTATCACATTATATCGCTTACATGTGGAATTAAAAAAAAAAGATACAAATGAACTTATTTACAAAACAGAAAGAGACTCACAGACTTAGAGAACGAATTTATGGTTACCAGGGGGGAAGGGTGGTGGGAGAGGGATAGTTAGGGAGTTTGGGATTGACATGTACACAATGCTATATTTAAAATAAATAACCAACAAGGGGGAAAAAAAGAAAGAAAACATAGTAGCTTACACAATTCAGTTTCCTTTTTATGAGAAATAAAAATCAAATAGGACAGCAGATCTTTGTATGCACATAGTAGAGTAAGAAGACCACATTTTTAAACAACATTTTCAAAGTATAAATACAGAAAACACTTGTGAAATTTAATATAATTATGTGATAGTTTCTAGAATTATGCTACTCCTCCAAGTATGGTGATGATGTAGACAGTTGATAACGTCATTAATGATTCCCAAATTATCTTATTTAATTAAACCAGAATAATGCCAAAATTTTAAAAATAAATAAAAGCACATGGCCTGAAAGATGCACACATGACCACAACTCACAACCCACAGACCAGAATTTTGTCACATGACTATACATGACACCTCAGAGCTTTCTGAAGGTCTGGGATACGTATACTTTATTGTAAGACTTCCATGTACCAACATGTTAACTGGGGTTTCTATTACTGTTGAAGAATCAGAGAATGGATACTGAGTAGAGAGCTGGCATGCTCTGTCACAGGTAACACGCTTAAGTGAAATTTTTTTTAACTCTTGGACTTCTATGAGGGATCCAGCTCCCTTGTGACGGTGTCAGATAATTCATTTAGTTGTAAAAAAGTCTTTGCTGCTCAGATTTGGATTTCAAAAACATGCCAAAAGTGGCTTTAGAAAGAAAAAAAAGTATAGAGCTTCCTCTAAGAAAATCTTAACTTTTTTTAGTCCAGTATTTAATTACTTGGAGTTTTTAAGCATGTGCCTTTCATGGAATGTATGAATTAATGTTATCTGTGGTCTTATAAAGTGGAACTGACAGATAGTTCAAACCCTGGGGATTGATGGCAGTCAACAACATATAGTTAAAATCAGGCTATTTTGCATTTCTGTTTATGATATTCCATAATTCACTAATGTTTTTATCTTTTCAAGTCTTTTCACCCTGAAAAAAAAGTATAAAACTCCTTGCATGCTAATTTTTTTAACATCTTTATTGGAGTATAATTGCTTTACAATGTTGTGTTAGTTTCTGCTGTATAACAAAGTGAATCAGCTATACATATACATATATCCCCATATCTCCTCCCTCTTGCGTCTCCCTCCCACCCTCCCTATCCCACCCCTCTAGGTGGTCACAAAGCACTGAACTGATCCCCCTATGCTATGTGGCTGCTTCCCACTAGCTATCTATTTTACATTTGTTAGTGTATATATGTCCATGCCACTCCCTCACTTCGTCCCAGCTTACCTTTCCCCCTCCCTGTGTCCTCAAGTCCATTCTCTACATCTGTGTCTTTATTCCTGTCCTGCCCCTAGGTTCTTCAGAACCTTTTTTTTTTTTAGATTCCATATATATGTGTTAGCATACACTATTTGTTTTTCTCTTTCTGACTTACTTCACTGTGTATGACAGACTCTAGGTCCATCCACCTCATTACAAATAACTCAATTTCGTTTCTTTTTATGGCTGAGTAATATTCCATTGTATATATGTGCCACATCTTCTTTAGCCATTCATCTGTTGACGGACACTTAGGTTGCTTCCATGTCCTGGCTATTGTAAATAGAGCTGCAATGAACATTGTGGTACATGACTCTTTTTGAATTATGGTTTTCTCAGGGTATATGCCCAGTAGTGGGATTGCTGGGTTGTATAGTAGTTTTAGTTTTAGCTTTTTAAGGAACCTCCATACTGTTCTCCAAAGTGGCTGTATCAATTTACATTCCCACCAACAGTGCAAGAGGGTTCCCTTTTCTCCACACCCTCTCCAGCATTTATTGTTTGTAGATTTTTTGATGATGGCCATTCTTACTGGTGTGAGGTGATACCTCATTGTAGTTTTGATTTCCATTTCTCTAATGATTAGTGATGTTGAGCATCCTTTCATGTATTTGTTGGCAATCTGTGTATCTTCTTTGGAGAAACGTCTATTTAGGTCTTCTGCCCATTTTTGGATTGGGTTGTTTGTTTTTTTGATATTGAGCTGCATGAGCTGCTTATAAATTTTGGAGATTAATCCTTTGTCAGTTGCTTCATTTGCAAATATTTTCTCCCATTCTGAGGGCTGTCTTTTCGTCTTGTTTATGGTTTCCTTTGCTGTGCAAAAGCTCTGAAGTTTCATTAGGTCCCATTTGTTTATTTTTGTTTTTATTTCCATTTCTCTAGGAGGTGGGTCAAAAAGGATCTTGCTGTGATGTATGTCATAGAGTGTTCTGCCTATGTTTTCCTCTAAGAGTTTTATAGTGTCTGGCCTTACACTTAGGTCTTTAATCCATTTTGAGTTTATTTTTTTGTATGGTGTTAGGGAGTGTTCTAATTTCATTCTTTTACATGTAGCTGTCCAGTTTTCCCAGCACCACTTACTGAAGAGGCTGTCTTTTCTCCATTGTATATTCTTGACTCCTTTATCAAAGATAAGGTGACCATATATGCGTGGGTTTACCTCTGGGCTTTCTATCCTGTTCCATTGATCTATATTTCTGTTTTTGTGCCAGTACCATACTGTCTTGATTACTGTAGCTTTGTAGTATAGTCTGAATATGACAAGAACTTTTAATATCTCTTTTGTATCTCTGTTAAATGAATGGGCATTTGACAAATCAGTTAGTTGTTTAATTGAATACAGAGCAGAATATTTTCTTTGGAATAACTGACTCCTCCCAATTAATTTGAAAAGCCATAATTTCTTCTCACCAACCCCTTCCAGTTATTTCCCAAGAAAAAAGATAGCCAAGGCTTATCAATTTATAAAAGCCTAATTTCTTTACATAGAAACATTTTAGGTTCCAAGCTTCAAGGCAAAATCTTAAGATTCTGTCACACACAGAAAGACTCAAGAGACCTATTGGCATCTATGGCTCATGATGGAAGCAAGCAGGAAAATGAGAATGAATGGGGAGAAAAGTAAAAACCAAGAGATGGAGGGTTGTGATACAAAGCAAGGTGCCAGTACTAGAGTTCAAGATCACTGTAATTACATCAAAGTTCAGCAGAACCAAAGATCTCACTCCATTGACTGAACACGGATGAAATACCACTTTTTATTTTATCTCTTCTCTGCTGTCTCCCATATCACTCAAAGAAATGTAGATACACAACTAAAATCCATCTAACATTTACATTTGTTCCAAAAAAGTACATAAAATGGAGAAGAATGTAGGAAGTGGCACCACTGTCTCTTTACTGGGGGTACCACTAGCTGCCTACCAGTCAGTGCCCAGTACCAGGTAAGGAATTCGTGATACCCTAGGCATGGATCTAATTGTAGCCAGTGGAAATCAGCTTCTTTTACATGACACATACATTTTCCTGTGTCCTGAGTTCTGAAATGTGTTTGCGCAGAGGCATTTCCCATCACTGGTCCTCACGCCTACTTCAGAAGTCAAGTCTTGGGAGAGGTTTGGCAGGAACGTGCAGGTACAAGATATGCAAAAATGGAAAATGATTAAGAGGAGCTATAAACACCAATGTTGGGCAAATACGGTGTTGTGAGCTGAATTATGTCCCACAAAAAGGAATGCTCATCAGGCCTCACAAAGAGGGCAAGACTTCCGAGGGAGCTGAAACACAAGCAGTGTTCAAGAAATGAAAACTAAAAAAATTTTTAAAGCAGCTTTCTGTGACCCAAGGGTCTTCTGTGAGAAAAAGAAATGGGATGGAGGGTATACAAGGGCTTTTAAAAAAAAGTGAGATTTCCAGAATGATTTAGCACTTTATGTGTGTGAGATTATAGAAAATATATATATATATTGGTCTAGCCCCCAGTTCCTGGCACAGAGTTAGTAAAACTCTTTAATTTCCTAAGTGATGAGAACACTAGGAGCATCTCTTGTCCTAAGGATGTGACTCTGGGTGGGGTTCTCAGTGGGGGCTGGTCACCAGAAAGACTAAACCATGATTAGAAGCTTGGGATTTTCGGCCCCGCCCCACAAGCTCCAGAGAGGAGAGCAGCTGGGAGTGGAATTAATAATTGATCATGCCAACGTGAGGAAACTGCCATAACGTCCCAATAGCAGGGGTTCAGGGAACTTCCAGGCTGGGAGCATGTGTAGGTGCTCTGAGAGAGCATGGAAGCTCCATGCCACTTCCCACATACCTTGCCCTATGCATCTCTTCCATCTGGATGTTCATCTATATCCTTTATCATATCATTTCGTAAACTGGTAAATGTATGTAAGCATTTCCCTGAGTTCTGTGAGCTGCTCTAGCAAATTAATTGAACTCAAGGAGGGAGTCATTGGAGCCTCCAGTCTATAGCTGGCTGGTCAGAAGCATCTGAAGGCAGGTGAGGAGGAACATTCATCCTTGTGGGACTGAGCCCTTAACCTATGAAATCTAATACTATCTCTAGGTAGATAGTGTCAGAATTGAGCTGAATTCTTGGACATTCTGTTGGTATCCAATAATTGCTTGTTGGCGTGAGGAAAACACATTTCCCCACACCAACAAGCAATGTGTGTTTCTTCCACACCTTTGGTGACTAGACGTGAAATGCTCTCTGTGAAGGTAAAGCAGACACAGAGGAAAGAAACACAGGAAAAAAGAGAGACACAGTAGGGAAGAACTGAGTTTTTCCCTACACAGGTGGAAAAAAACTGTAGGTTTTTCCATACACTGTTAATGTATAATTTGATTTAAAAGTAAACGTTAAACCATTAAACAGCTGAGAGACCCAGAGAGACAGAGAGAGACAGAGACAGAGTTTCAAGTCCTAACTCCTAGTACCTGTGTATGTGACCTTACTTGGAAATAGGTTCTTTGTAGAAGTAATCAAGTTAAAATGAGGTCATATGGATTATGGTGGGCCCTAAATCCAATGACTCCTGTCCTTATAAGGAGAGGGAAATTTGGAGACACAGAGACACAGACATACATAGGCAGGAAAAGCCATGTGAAGAAAGGGGCAGAGATTGGAGTCACAAAGCTACAAGCCAAAGAATGCCGTGGCCCAGCAACTACCAGAACCTGGAAAAGGGCAAGAAAGGATTCCATGAGCCTTTAGTAGGAGCATGGCCCTGCCAAACACCTTGATTTCAGACTTCTAGCCTCCAGAACTGTGAGAGAGTAAATATCTGTTTTTTTAAGCCACCCAGTTCCTAATTTGTTACAGCAGCCTTAGGAAACTAATCCAGATGGGTTAGTTTCCTAACATATTACATCATCAGGAGCTAGTTGCAGGCAATAGACCCTCAGGGAAATGGGAAAATCTGGCATTAGTTATTTGGCCTGAAGGCAGTGAAAACCATGTTAATGCTTAGAAATGAAACTTTAGCAACTCATAGCATGCTGTGGTGAATCACCTAATTAAACTAATTCTTGGTATCACTTGGAATGAATTGACTTTTGAGGGAGGTTTAGAGGAACTGAACTGAACTGCTCTCTGGCCATAGAATAGTATGAAGACCATGAGGAATCCAAAATTGTGGGGTGGATGCTTCTAACAAAACCAGAAAGTTTAAACAAAGAGAAGTTCAAATCCTTAAATTCTTTGGACCAGGATCAACTAGAGACTGTTATTACTTAGAACCAAGGCTGAGAAGATAGCTGGGAACCAAACTCCTTCAGGTTGCTGAGTTGACAGTTTCATGATTTCTTACGTGGCAGTTACAGCATTGGTCATAAAGGAGTGGGATACCAAGAATCTGACTAAGCATATATGGCAGGTTTTAGAAGACTTGGACTACTCTAAGCCTCCAACATCCCACCCCCAAATGAACCTTCTCAGACAATTGAACCAGCCTCTCTGCCCCTGCCTGATGAGGCTGGCCCCCACCTTCTTAAAGACACTGTAATTCCTTTATATGAGTGAATCCCTTTGCCAAAGGAAGTCACTTCTCAATGCCCATCCCCAGTCTTTCCTTCCACCACTCCTCACAGTCTTTGAATATTAACAGTAAGAAGATGAGTATATGCCGAGGGACTAAACCCAAGAGGAAAAGGTGTAATTTTAGTATGTTGCTCAAATTTCAGGGAAGATACTATATCATGGTGATTATGCGCACAGGCACTAGTGCTAGACTGCCTGAATTCAAACCTCCCCTGTGGCACTCACTGTGTGACCTTAGTCAAGGTCCTTTACATATTTTTGCCTCAGTTTCCTCATCTGTCAAATTGCAATAATAATACTTTTAATACCTTAGGGTTTTTGTAATAATTAAAATGAGTCAACATATGTAAGTGCTTAGAAGAGCTGGCACATAATAACTGCTATGTAAGTCTTAGCTATGACTGCAGGCTACATTAAACTACCTTTAGAATGCAGTCCATATAGGCTCCAACCAACAATGTTCCGCTGAGTGTATCTAGGGCCTTTTCCGGCACTAAGGCTCCATCCTGATGTGTTTCACATCTCCAGCACCCCGCCCCCGCCTCTTCCAGCACAGTCAATCTGAACATCTTCTATGCTAAGCAGGTGCATGTGGCTAAGGAAACAAAGACAATGACAAAGTTGTATGTGCCACTACCCAGTTCATCTTATGTGATCTGTAACATGGAAAAGAATTATACAGTGAAACCAAAACACTGAGGCTCAGGTTGCAGCTTCCCTTTTATATATAACTACAGTTTCTTGAGGGCCTTCAGTACGACAGGCGCTGTGTGCTTCCCACTTTCCGGGCTGTTATGGACTGAATGTTTTTGTCCCCAAAATTCATATTTTGAAGCTCTAATCCTCAATATGATGGTGTTTGGAGATGGGGCCTTTGGGAGGTAATTAGGGTTAGATGAGGTCATAAGGGTAGGTAGGATGGGATTTGTGCCATTATAAGAAATCTCTCTCTGTCCCTCTCTCTTTCTTTTTCTACCATATCAGGACACAGCAGGAAGGCCAACCTGCTGACACCATGATCTCACAGTTCTAGCCTCCAGAGCTGTGAGAAATAAATTCTTTTTGTTTAAGCCAGTTGGCTTACCATATTTTGTTAAGGCAGCTCGAGCTAAGAAACAGGCATTATTCTTTGTCCTCACAAGGGTGCACAAGACCCAGTCCCTGCCCTCGGGGAACTTGCAGCTTAGTGATTAGATACTAATCTCAAGGTGATTAGCTACTGTGATAAGGAAATACAGCAATGAGGGAAGAAATATATAAACTTCCCCCAGATACACGCCCAAAGCTCTCTGCCAAAAGCAAGGGATTTGTTTGCTTGTTTCTGTCTTGATGATAGCAAGCAATGTAATTTGAAAACATCAAGCACTTTTCCCACCAAACATCCTGGTAAATTCTCAGGAGCTATGCTCTGCTCTCCCTCAACCTCTCCCTCTCGCTCTCCATGTGTGTGTATGTGTACATTTCCCTTCACTTAGGAATTACCAGTATCCTAAGGTTTCACAACAATCCTGCCGTGCTGAGTGATGGTGGTTTCAGAACCAAGGACAGCACCTGAATCCTACCTTTCCATACTTTTAGTTTTCTATCTACACCTATGGGACTGCTGTGATCAGATTTCCTCTACAGTCACAGGTTAAGCCAGATCTCTCACACACCACTCTAAGAAAATAATACTAATAGTAAAATAATAGTAACAATATCTAACATTTATTGTGTTCTTAATATATGGTATACATGTATTATTTCACCTAATACCTTAAGAACCCTATAAGGTAGGTTATTATCTCCAGCTTATAGATGAGAAATAAATTCAACAAAAGGAGGTCAAGTGGCTTGCCCAAGGCCACACAGATAGTAAGAATCAGAGTCAGAACTGGAATCTATATGAGGTATTCATTATTATTATTCAATTTGATGTCTCTAATTAGATAATTGAAATTATTGTTTCTCTGAATAATTTTTCTGTACTAAAGCACTGTTTTCTAGGAATGCTATCAGAATCACGTGCATTTCACCATATGAATGTTACACTGTAGAGCAGCATTTAATTAACCTTGGGACATTGAGCACCAATGAAGTCAGGTAACAGGTGGAATTCCCAGCGACAGAGTCAGACTGTGAGGCTGGGGCAGGAGCCCCTTCAGTTAGCCACTGCCTTCAATCTTATGCTATGAGTGATGTACTTACTGCCACCAAGAGGGAAGAATCCAGATGGGGTATAGTCATGGAAAATTACTATCTTTCACGGATTTTGCTGAACATTTTTGCAATATTTTGAAATTCGATGTTCACCTTTAAAAATAAAGTTTTTCAATTATAAATACATATTCAAGAGAAAAATAAAACCAAAAGGAAAAATTCACTCATTTTCCAATACCCAAAGGTAACTATTCTTTCTATTTTTTGTGTATTTCTCCAGTCTTTTCTTTATAAAGTTAATTTCAGCAAGTGGGGGAACAAGTGGCCCCCCATCCCTGCTTCAATCAAACTTGTTAAGCATTTATCAGCTAAACATATTGAGGCTCCAATTAAACTCTCACTTGAAGAAAGAATGTCATTAATTTTTTAAATTAAACTTTAAAAAATTTATCTAGTAAGGGTTTTAGATAATCGTAGAAATTTTTAAGGTGACTTTAAATTATAAACCATAAATATTTTTAGCTGATTTAGTGATCGCATAGAAGAAAACAAGGAAACGTGAATCTGAGGATTTCAAGAACTCGAATAACAACTTGCTATCTACTTACACACCACTAGGTGGTACTTGGTGATTTTTCTTTTCCCTTTAAGATGGGGGGGAGGGGTGTGTGTGTGTGTGTGTGTGTGTGTGTGTGTGTGTGTGTGTGTGTGTGTGTGTGTGTGTGTGTGTGTGTGTGTGTGTGTTTTTCCTCTGTCTCATTAAGAACAGTGAAAAGAGTCCAATGAGCTTGAGGGAAATCTGAGGGGCGATTAAAAAGTTCTAAAACTGGATTGTGGTGATGGCTCAGAAATTTAAATCACAAATTTACTAAAACGGCTTGAATTGTACCTAAATAAAATGGTAAAAAGGGGAAAAAAAGCGAAAATAAACATTTCTATACATGGCATATCTTGAGAGCATTCATATACTTTGTATATTCATAAGAAAGCTCTCTGCTTAGCTACAAGTTAACATTTTTAATTCATTTCTATAATCTGAACCAATGTAATTAAGTATATATTTAAACTCTTTTCCTGTGTTATGTAGTAGTCTCAAATAGAAATGATCCAATATTTAGTTCTGGCTTTCAACATCTTCTTTAACATGCAGAGTATCTGCATGTTGCCCATAATGGACCTTGAAGGCATTATGTTGAGTGAAATAAGTCAGACAGAGAAAACAAATACCACCTGATCTTACTTATATGTGGAATTAAAAAAAAAAAAAAAGACCTCATAGACACAGAGAACAGATTGGTGATTGTCAGAGGTGGTGGGTCAGGGGCGCAAAATGGCTGAAGGGGGTCAAAAAGTACAAACTTCCAGTCATAAAATAAGTCATTCATGGGGATGTAATGTACAGCATGGCAACTATAGTTGATAATACTATATGCATTGGATATTTGAAATAAGTATTGCCTGAGAGTAGATTATAAAAAGTTCTCATCATACACAGAAAATAATTGTGTAATTATGTGTGGTGAGGGATACTAACTAAACTTATTGTGATGATCACTTCAAAATATATGCATATACAAATCATTATGCTATACACCTGAAACTAATATAATGTTGTATGTCAATCATATTTCAATTTAAAAAAAAGAGTAAGAGCCCATAAACCCACATTTTGAATTTGGATGATATTTTCAGCATTTGATTTGATCATAGATATTTTTTCTGTTTTGTTCAAGGAAAGAGGCAGAAATAACAATGATTCTGGAAATGACTACAGAACACGTAGTACCTCCTGGTCTAAACTTATTTAGATGTGGGGGAACAAAAACAGTTGCCATGTACCATCAATATCTTCTTCTGTAAATGAAAGAAACTTTACAAAGCCTTTTGGAAGAATTACTATAAATAGTTTGAGAACATTGTGATACTTGAAGTTATTTGTAGATTTGTTGTGTGGAAGCTTCTGATATGTTATCTGCTATTTATGGTGTAATACAAAAATCATATTTCAAAGAGTGAGATACTTGAACCCTTTGTAAAAGCAAGGTCTCTACAAAAGCTATAAAAAATAAAAAGTAAACAGCCAGGAAAAGCTACATAGCATATATTTGCGTAGTTACTGAGCACAAGTCTGATTAATCATCCCACTTAAGGTTATACAGAATTATCATAGACCTAGAAACTAGAAATTAGGGATAAACCCACTGACTGCTTTAGATATGTTAAGAATGACACTAATGTGTCATTCTTTTAAAAAGGCATTAATTTTATTTTCTCCAAGAAATATATTCAGAACAAATTTAAAGGGTAAGAACCATAATGGTATCTCCTCCAGGGAAAATGAATAGGAAATGCACAGGAAAGGGAAATAAGGAAGTAAACAGACATTCATTCTAAGAATTTTCACCCTTGCTGTTGTATTACATAATAACAGGAAAAAAAAAACAGTAGGGAGAAAATGACAATTAATGAATTGATGTGAAATTCTGACTTAGGGAAACTAAAGTCCAGCTAAACAGACAATAAAACAGCACATTCAAGTTCAAATACTATTTTAGAATTAAACAGCCTCTGTACCTAAAAACTGAACCAAAACTACTAGTTCAATTTTAAAAAATAGTTTTAATATCAACTGGTGAACTGGTGTCTATAATATGTAATAGAAAGTACTTTTTTGCATTATTTTTGCATAGAAACAGAAGAGTTTGCAGTTGGAAGAAAATCAACTGACATTCAAGCTATTACCAAGGAAATTCATGAATAACACAAGATTGCTGAGGATACCAAACCACTCCCCAAATTATAACAACATGGTAATATAAATTGAGGATGTCATCAGAAAATCTACAAACAACAAATGCTGGAAGGGGTGTGGAGAAAAGGGAACCCTCTTGCACTGTTGGTAGAAATGTAAATTGATACAGCCACTATGGAGAACAGTATGGAGGTTCCTTAAAAAACTAAAAATAGAATTACCCTATGACCCAGCAATCCCACTACTGGGCATATACCCAGAGAAAACCATAATTCAAAAAGACACATGCACCCCAATGTTCATTGCAGCACTGTTTACAATAGGCAGATCATGGAAGCAACCTAAATGCCCATCGACAGATGAATGGATAAAGAAGATGTGGTACACATATACAATGGAATATTACTCAGCCATAAAAAGGAACGAAATTGGGTCATTTGTAGAGACGTGGATGGACCTAGAGACTGTCATACAGAGTGAAGTCAGAAAGAGAAAAACAAATATCGTATATTAATGCATATATGTGAAATCTAGAAAAATGGTACAGATGAACTAGTTTGCATGGCAGAAGATGTAGAGAACAGATGTAGAGAACAAACGTGTGGATACCAAGGGGAGAAAGTGGTGGTGGGGGGTGAATTGAGAGATTGGGATTGACATATATACACTAATATGTATAAAATAGATAACTAATAAGAACCTGATGTATAAAAATAAATAAAATAAAATTCAAATTAAAAAATATATATACATATAAATTGAGGATGGCAACACTGTGAAACTGCCCAGTGGGTTCTACCTAGGGGAGGTCATGGGTGGAAGCTTCAATGAAATAAAAAAAAAAGGAACAAGAAAAGAGATTTTAAAATTTGCATATGCTCCTTGCCCTTCTGCCCGATTTCATCACCAGAATTAAATATCCATTGTCTAACTTGATTCAACATTGCTTCCTGATGAAACCATGGACCATGATATGTTAAGACTCAGTTTCCTGGTGCCCTGTGTGAGCTGGCCTGAGATTGGAGTATGCTATTGATTGCATTGTGGCCTCCCAGCATCACGTCCTTCTGTAGTATCCTCCCACACTGACTCAGGATTTGGCAATAGTAGCAACCTTGACTCAAACAAGCTTGAAACCTGTTAGCATGTTTCAGCATCTTCTCTTGGACCCCTACTACCATTAAGAGAAAATACCTAAGCTAGCCTGACTAGACTAGCTCACAACCCATCCTCACTAGCCTCCACTCAGGTGACCTGCCAGTTGATTTTATCGATAGAAACCTAAGTCCAGCCAAGATCCCCAGAAAAACTCAACTGACTCGCAAATCCATACAAATAATAAAGAATGGTTGATTGTTTAAGCCACTTACATTTTGAGGTGTTATGCAGAAATAATTGCTGACAGAGTGGTCAGGCTACCATAACTTAGACTGTCCTCTCTGCCTCAAGCATAACCTAGATGGATTAGGGTCAATCATACTAGGGAGTGAAAAATGGAAGTTAAGACTGATGAAAACTAAAAGTTATGATATTATGGTTTCTTTACAAATTTAAAAAAACAAGGATATTTGAATTATAAGCTGTAAGTTAAGCCTATACATTTAACTTAAGTTTATATTCTTCAAAATGTATGTGATACTCTTTATTCTTCCATAGACTAACATGTGTCCACATGGTGCTTCCACATTCATCACCTTTTTTGTGCCCATCCCAAAGTAGTTTGTCAAATTATATTAACTTAATAACAATTTAAACTAACTTCTCTTAGAAACGCACAGATCTGACTTTAAAATATTTCAGAGTATCTAAACCAATCGTATCATGTCGTTTATGCCTAAAGCATCTCTAGAATGTTGTTAGATGGCAAGTACAACATAATTAACAAGCATATGCAGAAATGTTTCTTTCAGTTGGCAAAGTAGTCAACATTCACATACAAGTAATAGAAAATGACAAGTCTATTACTACAGAATTCTTAACACCTGTTACCAAAGGAAGGTTTAATGGTCTGTCTCGCATAGCTAATGAACTTTTCTTCCAATTGAGAATGGCCATATTACCTTGAACCATTGCTGGCTGTATTTTCACACATTGTAAACCCACTTCTTTCTCAGCACTCTCCTGGCTTTCAAACAGCTCTGTTCCTTGGATCAAAGTAATCCAAGTTCCACTACACACTCCACCCCCCAAAAAATCTTTTAGAAAACACTGCTATTCAAAGTGTGGTCCATGAACCACGAGCATCATAGACCCCTCACAAGCCTGCAGAATCAGAATCTGCATTTTTAACAAGATCCCCAAGTGATTACTTTCACTCTTAATTATACTATTATTTTCACTTATTATTTCATTTCAGGTTTTATTTAGTTCCTATACTTAGCCCTAACTTGGAGACTATGGCAACGGGATTCCCTGTTATTTTCAGCAGTTAGGCAGCCAGTCTTTTTTTTTTTTTTTTTCCTTCCTTAGGCAGCCTGTCTTAAAAAGGAAGAAACTACAGTTGACCCTTGAACAACAATGGTTTCAACTGGATGAGTCCACTTATATACAGTTTTTAGATAAATATACAGTAGGCCCTCTGTATCTGCAGATTTGAAACCCATGGATATGGACTGCTGACTGTACTAGCTATTTTATATGAGGGACTTGAGCACCCATGGATCTTGGTATAGGTGGGGGCCCCTGGAACTAATCCCCTGTGGATACTGAGGGAGTGTACTTCACACAGAACTGCTCCTTCCCACAGTTCACAGCAGCAGCATAAAAGAGTAACGCCATACCACCTCTGAGAGCTCTGACTCACAACTGCTGTGAGTCTGTGAATTGTTCACCTCCTTACATGCTATTCAAAACTGATTCCCCTCTCCATCCCTGCTGGATATTGGTAAGTATACAACATAGCCCCAATAACATTTTTCCCACATTTACATGGTTTTCTTCTACCAGACAGCACATATCTCGAGGACAAGTACTAGATCCCTTATTCAACTTTTTAAAATCTCCAAAGGCCAAATACACTGCCTGATAAGGCATAGGTAGGTATTGGACTGTGCTCATTCTTTTTAATTAATGAATGGGGAAAAAAAAAAAAAACTTGGTCACTAATTAAGTAACTGATTCATGTAAAATACAAACAAAAATATCTTACCTATTCCTGGTGTTTTTAAATTACAGTATATATTTTCACAGCCAAGTCAACTTGTTTCTCCTATAGTCTACTTCTCCTACTAGATTGATTCCAAAGATTTTAGACTATGATAGAAAAAATAAATATTCAAACAAAATAGTTTACATACTTTTTTCATTTCCAATGCATATGCTTCTTTCCATTAACATCCCGTCTTAATCATCTTTGAATCTCTAATGATCCCTATAGTTTTTGGTATATAACATGTACTCAAATATTTGTTGAATGAACAAGTTATTTTCAAACTACTATGAGTTTGTTAGCATACTACAATTAATGAAAAAAGCTCCAATGCAAAACATTTTAATAGGCTGTCAAATATACAGTAATTAGAATTATCTAAATATCACTTATATAAAAATCGGTATATCACATTAGATGATTCTATAAAATAAAAACACAAATCACACATTGACAACAACCCCTGCAGTCCAAGAACCCCCCCATCAATAGTACAAATTACAAACACGTTTTTTAAAAAGACATTGTTTAGACATTTAAACCAAAGTAACTTTGACTAAATACATTCATTCATCAAGTACAATAAATTTAGCATAGTCACTAATAACACACAATTTTAGGTGCAATTTCACATGCTTTCATATATCTTCCAGTTCAATTCCCACAGTAAAGTGTCTTTGTGCACACCATATCCATTTATATGCAGGTGCATCATACATCATACTTAAGACTATTTCACTTCATAATTAAACGTGTTAATATATATTGTAAGTGAATACCAGGCCAAAATTTAACCTCAGTGATGACAAATTTAACAATTAAAAATGTTCTTTACAGTATATTCTAATTTGTTTAATTGAATGAGTACTATTTCCTCTTACTAAACACTATCAAAATAAGTAATAAGAATTTAAATATTAACTCCAGAAACATGGAGACTCCAACCTTCTTAAAATATTAACGAGCATTTTAAGTAACAATACAATCATTCTGTAAGTCAAAAAAGTAATTTCATATTCATTGCCAAATTTAAAATACAAATGATTTGAAGATTGAGCCCTAAAATATTTGCAGTAAATTGTAAAGTACAATTTTTAAAATGTGTAGTAATTTGCTTGTGAATATGTAATGGAATGTTTTTCACAGTAATGTTATGTTAAAACACTATTCTACATGAACAGTCTAAGTAAACGTACCTTTACCAGCAAAAGTGAAAAATTAAGGCCTTCTAATGCTATCTATAATTATTACCTGAACTCAAATGTCAAATAGAGGTTACAATGCTGCAAAGTATTATTTTTAACCTCTTTAACATATTGTTAGTTGCTTCACCTCAACTCAATTATTACCTTATCTTTACACAAAGTTGAATGCTAGTTAACTTTATTATCTTTAAATAAGCATTTCTCCATATCTCTATTTTAATTTAGCCCCCAACCTACCCCAATCTAGAGAGAATGCTGGAAATGGTAAGGGCTTTGTCTGATTGCATCACAACTATATTCAGGGGTTAAAAATGTCACATTTATATTTTTGAATGAACTAAGATGCCTGGCCTCCATACACAACATGACTTGTTTTCCTAAAGCATGAATAGACAATTGCAACCTCTTTACATGACCAAATTGACTTTTTTTAATTGAAGTCTAGGCTATGAAGACATTACAGGATGTAATGGAAGGATAACCAAGGCTACAAATATATCAAATCAAGGTTAAAGGCACTGGATAAGGAAGATTATTACAAAGCATTGTAAACAATTTTTAAAGCAAATCAAGTTTTAAAGTATCAAATGCCAAACTACTAAGAGCAAATGGTACTAAACTGATGACAATGCTTTAAAATAGTGGACAAAATTTCTGTAATTTCACAAATAAAATTCTTTCATTGTTCTACCATTTTCTTTCATCCTACATAATCTTTAATATTCCAAGTCCTAGAAACAAATATGTTTCCAGTTGCATGAAACAAGAAAATGGCAACTGAGATATCTCTGAAAATTAATTCTACCTTCTCAAGTTACATTATTAATTTGATGTGTATACGGTATAGAGATATGAAGAACATCATCTTGGAAATCATAAAATAGTAAATTATACTCAATTAAAATCATAAAAAAGATCTTATTCAGTTGAACACAATCTAAAGCCCCACAACAGCAAATTGTAGTGTAAAGAGGCATAGTAAGTACAATTTCCAGACACATAAAACAAATAACGAATACTGAGTTGAAAATACCACATGCTCCATGTTACAGTCATTTAATACACACATTTTCACAACTGTTTCTTGAAAAACTATTCAGATAAAATATTTAGCATTTATTATCAATTTTAATTTATTTGAATCTATGTAACTTCATCCATATTAAAATATCAATTAATGTAAATACTTTATTATAAAACTATTGTACAATTTAAATTTTTATTAGAGAAATGTATTCACTATCCACAATTTCTTAAAGTCCTTTTCATGAGTGCATTCCATAAGAAATACACTAAAATCATTTATATTTCCTAGGGGGAAAAAACTACGGTAATCCTATTAACCCAAACTATATCCTTATTATTATTTCTTGAACATTTAAATGTTTAAATATGCTTGGTGAATAGTGATCATTCATCCCCACAGTGGTAAATTTTAGCATAATGTTAAATGACTGGACTAGACAGTAAAATAGTCACATGTAGATAACACAAATAAATGCTTGTTGTTACATGTAAGCTTACTTATAAAGTAACATAAAATGGGCATTGGATAACAGTGAAAAAAATGTAAACAAACAGAATTAAATGTGAATCTCTTCCCTGAAGAACAAAAGATAAAAGTGTTTCTTGTTTTATTAAAACAAAACATTATCTACTGTATCAAAAAGGTAAGACACTGATTATACAAAACTAAATTTCCAAATATGGATAAAGAAAATATGGAACTGATTCACACTTTATTGAGCTAAAATGCACAAAAAATCTGATAATAATTAAATTTATTAAATTCATTGTACATATAGGTTGATACCACCCCATACAAAAAAAAAAGTCTCTTGTTTTGTTAAGATTCAAAATAGTGTTTAAATTGTATGAGCTTAAGATTTATTGAACCACTATCCAAATAACAACAACAACAAAAGTCTACACTGTGGGACAAAAAAAGTAAAACTAAAAAATTTCTGTTAACTATGACTTGAACTTCATCCCCACAAAAAAAGCTACGGCAATACCCATTTAGGCAGCAGAGAAAAATATGAAGTCCTTATGGAAAATACCTACACTGACTCTAAATAAAAAATTTTAAATAATCAAATTTTGCTATAACAAATGCATATGAATTTTAAAGGTATTCAGGCCTAATAAATTTACTAAGCACAGAATCCATAGGGCATCTGTTACTTTTTTTTGTGCTCAGATACTTGCAAAAGTACACTCAGAGAGGGTTGGGAAGGTGAGATAAACATAAAATTGTGATACTTGCCTTCACACTAAAAGAAGGCCCTTGAATTTAAAAGTTTAATTTGCAATTTTGGGGGGAAAACAGTCTAACAGTTCACAAGTCTAAAACAATTTCCAGGAATATGGCAGAACTGTTAACTACTTAGATGTTTTATTAGTGAATCAAAGTGCAAGTAATGAAAACATAAACATTTAACATATTTGCAAATTTAATTTCAAAGTTCTGAATGTTTCCAATAACAAATAACTAGTTATTTTTTAAAAGGGGTGGATGTGAAACAGAGATAATACTTACAAATCTAATTTTTCCAAGAAAAATAGTACTGCCCCCCCTTCCATGAAGTTAAATTATAATTTCTCTCTTGAATATGATATACAACTGTTTTAAGTAAGAATGAAACAGAAGCATGAATTTAGACATGTACCAAACTCTGTATGACGTACTAATATACACACAGTATTTTTGATAACACTCACAATACTGGATGTTGTCCTTCACTGCTTATTAGAATTCTGAGAAACACTTTTTAGCAACATATATTCATACCACTGCTTAACTAAATGGGGACATATAAATACATGAATTGTAAAAGAAAAAAACTCTCAAAAGTTATTTAAAGGAGAAATAAGAAGAAGAGTTTCAATCATCCACCTTTTTGAAGCTGCAGTAAAAGGTATTATATGGTTTATAATACTTGTCACAATGTAGTAAAATTCCAATTTTCCCATAAAGATTTTAAAAGAAAAACATTTTGTTCCTTGCAAATAACTTCTCTCTTCCCTAACCTTGGAAAGACTAATTATTAGTGCCCTTAATGTCAAGACTTTTGTTGTTGTTGTTGTCCATTTCAATGATCTTTTTCAAGAAGTATTTTGAAATATGTATATAAATGGAAATTAAAGTGAAAATCTGCTTTTGGAATACAATGATTCTAAACCATTTTACTTCTAAGAAGCACCTTTTGATATGCTGGTCTGAACTTTTAATATAAAACCGAAACAGTACTTATTTCTGTAGAATTTTCTCCAGTTTTAATAACTTCATACATAGCAATACTAAGGATATCAACCTGTGCTTTCTAGATTTTTGAAAGTGTTCTAATAATGTAATGAGTTTAGATATGGCTCATTGTTAAGGATGGGTGGACAGAGATTTCACAATAAATTGGCTACAGAAAGCTAACTAAACTTGTAATGACTGAATAATGGTTTGCATTTTGCTTGAGCCAAATAGATGTTTAAGCCACGTACCACCACATTCCCTGCTTAACATTCCTAAGTTTCTTTATTCTTTATAGTTTTCTAAAGAACAAATAATTAATTTTCCTGAGTAAGATTATAAAAAAGTTAACCCTTCTACCAAAAGTATAAAGACAAATAAAATGTAGACTCACAATACAAATTTTTTACACAGCATTACAAGTGCAGAGTTATTAACTGCTGCTCTTCATTATGATTGCCCCACCCCTTTAAAAGATTGCAGCAAAGGATTCAATTGTCTAAAATACTCTGCAGTACAGTAATTAAATGCTTTAGCCCATAAACATATCCCTCATCTACTGTGTTGCTAGGGAACACATGAGCAAAGTCTATCATTCGCACTTCTACTTCCGCAATCTCTTGACAACCAGTGGGAAGATGGTAGAAGACTTTTTCCAGTTGGGAAAGTACGTTTCCGTTTAAATGTTCCTGTGACATGCTTTTCCACCCATTGTCTTGCTCTATATTTTCAACTTTCAACGAAGTCTGACTGTGATGCTTTTTTGAATACATTTTTCTGTGGCGAGCATACATTTTGGACAAGCTTTTGCCCACTGAAGCCTCTATTTTTCCATTCGCTGTGGAACTTAACACATGAAAGTTATTATTGTACTCTAGTACATCTGTGTCTGAGAGCTGTCCTTTGGACAAAAACTTTTCTGCTAAAGTTCTGTCATTCAATTTTGCAGTAGTTGGCTGAGATGAACCTTCATAAACAAACAGTAATGAACTTGCATAAAAGTTAAGCTGCTTCTGGCTTTTAAACCACTGCAGAATATTCTCAATCTTCTGAATACTGGCAGCAATAGCATCTTTTCTTAAGCAGAATCCATTATGAAAAAAACGGGAGACTCCTATAAAAAGGAAAATACTAGCATTATATTGAAATTATGAAATAACTATCACTTGGGAAGTAATCTCATCTTAGATACAATTCTTTAATTTTCTCCCATCAGCCCCTGCAATTAAGTGAACAGATAAGAATTCTAGTCAAACACAAAGTCTTGGAACTCAACTTAATTTCTGGTGAAGATGTTCTTGCTAGAAAACATATAAATGACACATATGTAACATGAAATACCTTATTTAGACAAAAAATTTACTACAGGTAGACTGCTAGTTTAGTGCTCTCTCTATACATTCTCTTAAGGAACAGGATTCCAAGATTTGCTTCATTTGCTATGAGGAATTTTACAGTAAGATTACATATTTGTTAGAATCACATTCAAGAACTAATCTAGAACCTTGAGTCAAATCATAACCATTTTTAATGATGTCAACAGCCCGTTACCAAAATACCAAACCATAACTGTACTTAATTTATGTTCTCGAAAATATTTATTAAATCAGTCTTTTCACAAAAGTTGAGCTCACTTTGGGGACTAGTACTACTCCAAGTTGAGTATGTTATTCAAAATTGAGACGTTTACATGTTTTAACCTATCAGATTAGGCCTCTTATAAAATTATTTATGCATATTTTATCATATTGGGGAATTTATGGATACATGTAATTAAATTTTGCTGTTCCCCTACTTCGGGACAGAAACTGCTAAAAAATAGTCATATTAGCCTGAGAAATATTTTAATAAAGAGCCAATCTGGGGATTTCCCTGGCAATCCAGTGGTTAGGGCTCCATGCTTCCACTGCAGGGGACATGGGTTTGATTCCTGGTCAGGGAAATAAGATCCCACAATCTGTACAGCATGGCCAAAAACAACAGCCAATCTGAATATTAGCTTGCTATTGGTTAAGTATACCAAGGCAAATACTAATTGTTAAGGGCACACTATAGATGATTATTTTGTATACATAAAATAAAAATTCTTCAAACTATTTACATCACTCTTAAGTTCTGCCCCATCTTGGATAGAGCTAATAATAAACTTTAAAAGAATATTATTTCTGGAAATCTGTGCTATCACTGCTTTTATAATATCTTGGCCATAAATATTTTAGAAGCATATATGTTAAGACTTTATTGTGAACTGAATCATTATACCAAAGGAGAATTAAAACTGAAATCACTTTAGAATTATTTTGATAACTGTGTAGTAATAAAAGCAGTAAAGTATGGTTTTTCAATCCTTACCATCCTTTAGAGTTTCTTTTGTTAAGCTTCTTCCATAGTGCTGGTTTTGTGTCTCATAGCTATCAGAATGAACATGATAAACCTGTCAGAAAAAAGCACTGAATATTAAACACTAATACTCCTTGACCCAGGGCTGGGAGTGAGGAGCAGTGGACGGAATCCCAGCAATGCAAGGATGGTTAAAGATGGGAAGATCTACCCATATAATTCATTCTAATGGAGTTAAGATGAAAAAAAAAAATCATATTGTCTTATCATGCTGAAAAGGCATTTAGCAAATTTACATCCACTATCAATGAAAACTCTTTAAAAAGACAGATGAGTACTTCCAATATGAAAAGAATTATCCATCTCAATCCACCAAAAGTTAGCCTCAAGTTTAAAGTAGAAATAAGGAAGCATCTGTCCTAAAATACAAGAAACTTCCACAAAAAGTACTTTACCACAATGTGTTTTATCATCATTATTACCTAATATTGTTCTGGAGTTTCTAGCAAATGCAAATAGGTAAGAGAAAGAAATAAGAGGCATAATAATTTGAAAAGGCGGCAACAAAAATATTACTCTTTGTAGATAATGGTTGTATATTGGAAAATCAATTTAAAAACTAACAAAAACAATAAAAACTTGAAATGGTGACAGTACAAATTAGTAAACAGAAAATAAGCTTTCATATATACAACAACTGGCTAGAAAATGTAATGAAAGACCCTACTTACAAATCAAATAAAAAAGAAATAAAACATAGGAATAAACTAAAAAAGCCTAAGATCTATATAAAGACATCTTTAAAACACCCCTAAGATAAACACATAAACACATACCCATGTTCTCAGAAAGGAAGATTCAACATCATAAAAGATATAATTAATCTAGAAGTAAAATCAGATTATAATAAAACACCAACAATTATTTTAATCATATAAGCTAATTTTAAAGTTCATATAGAAAATCAAGAATTGCTAAGGAAAATCCAAATAAGATCAGTAAGGAGGGACTAACCTTGCCATCCTACTAGATATTAAAACATATTTTATTTATACTTTTTCCAACTTTATTGAGGAATAAATTACAAGTATAATTGTATATACTTAAAGTATACAATGTGATTATTTGGTATACATATACATTGTGGAATGATTACTAAGATCAAGAAAATAAACACATGCATCATCTCATACAGTTAACTCATTTTTAGTGTATGTATGCAGTGTATGTATGCAGTGAGAATGCTTAAAACCTACTCTCAGCCAATTTCAAGTATACAATATCATATTAACTATAGTCACCATAGTTATGTATGTATGTATGCAGTGAGAATGCTTAAAACCTACTCTCAGCCAATTTCAAGTATACAATATCATATTAACTATAGTCACCATGCTATACATTAGTTCCTCAGAACTTATTCATCTTATAACTGAAAGTTTGTACCCTCTGACCTACATCTCCCCATTTCCCCCTTCCCTAAATCCCTGGAAACCCCCATTCTATTCTGTTTCTATGAGATCAGCTTTGTCTTTTGGGTTTCTTTTTTTGACTCCACGTATAACTGCTACCACACAGTATCTGTCTTTCTTTGGCTGGCTTATTGCATTTAGCACAATGCCCTCTGGTTTCATCCATATTTCCTTCTTTCTCATGGCTGAATGATATTCCATTGTTTAAAGAGGCACATCTTCTTTATCCATTTATCTGTAGACAAACACTTAGGTTGTTTCCATATCTTGGCTATCGTGAATATTGCTGAAATGAACATAGGAGTGCAGATATCTCTTTGGGATAGTAATTCCATTAAAACATACTTTAAAGTCAAAAACATGAGAAGCTTGTATGTGATAATGGTATTTTAAACCAGTAGAAAAAGATGGATTATTATTAAATGGTGTTAGTATGATTAACTAGTGATCTGGAAAAAATAGGTTGTATTTATAACTTATACCAGGATAAATTCCAAATACATCAAAGATCAAAATGAGCAAAATAAAATGCCTCCCCACCCCAAGATAGAAGAATCCTTGAATAACTAATAACTAGGGAAGGCATTTCCAACTAAAACTCAAAAATTTCTACCACATACAATATGTTTTTTAAAATGTTCATAGTGTTTTTGCCATTCAGAAATTGAAAGACAAACAGAGAAAAGGTATTTGAAATTTATATGATGAACAAAGGGCATGTTTACTCTTATGGGAAAATGAACAACATATCTGAAGAGTTCACTGAAATCAAACAGCTCTTAAACATACCAGGAACACAGCCTACCCCAAAATTGTGGCAACCAAAAATGCCTCCAGACACTGCCAAATGACTCCCTGGGGAATAAAACTGCCCCTGGTTCAAAACCACTGCTCTAGATATCAGGCAGACTGCCAATATCTACCACAATTATAAACGCATACAAGCTCAGCAATTCCCCTCTAGGAGCTTATCCCATAAATACCCTAGCACACTGGTGGAATGAGGTAGATCTCCGGTTAGTCATTTGTAACATTACTTGTAAGAGCAAAAGACTGGAAACAAGTCAAAGGATCCATCAAAGTAAAATGGTTAAACTATAATACTGTGCCACTATGGAAAAATCTTCATGATATGTTAAACAAAAAAAAAAAGGCAAGATACAGAACAGTGTTCAAAGTAGGTAGGTTTTGCAATAAAGGAATACATATATGCAGCATTTACTTGTATATGTTTAAAATACTTCTGGAAGGATACACTGGAGAAAAAAATCACTATAATATAGTATCCTGTGTGCAAAGTGACTTCTCACTGTATATATTTCTATACTTTTTGGAGTTTGAGCCATATAACAATGTAGCTCATCAAATTTTAATTAAATATTTTTAAGAAGCATTAAGAATACATTGCTTTAGGGACTTCCCTGCTGGTCCACGTACTCCCATGCAGGCGACCCGAATTTGATCCCTGGTCAGGGAATTAGATCCCACATGCCACAACTAAAGATCCCATGTGTGCCACAACTCAGACCCGGCAAAGCCAAATAAATAAATAAATATTTAAAAAAAGAAGAGAAAGAATACACTGCTTTAGAAACTGATATTTTATAACTTTCAGTCTGATATGGCTAATTACCATCTATCTCAAATGCTTCACTTTATTCAAAAAGTTAAATTAGCTTTCCGACAGTGACGACCTCCCCACGAGAACATGCCTCTAGCAAAGGATCTCCTTCATCCCTCTCCAGAAGAGGAGAAGAGGAAACACAAGAAGTGCCTGATGCAGAGCCCCAATTCCTATTTCATGGATGTGAAATGCCCAGGATGCTATAAAATCACCACCGTCTTTAGCCATGCACAAACAGTAGTTTTGTGTGTTGGCTGCTCTACCATCCTCTGCCAGCCTACAGGAGGAAAAGCAAGGCTTACAGAGGGGTGCTCTTTCAGATGGAAGCAGCACTAAAAGCCCCTGGAATCAAGATGAATGGGAAACCATCCCAATAAACACATTTTAGATAAAAAAAAGTTAAATTAGAACCGTGTTCTTACACCCACTTACAGCCTATTAAAGAAAGATAATTTATCTTGAACAAAGTGTTACTATGAATAGAAGAAAGCATTTCATAAATACCAAAATTACATTTGACTACAAGAAAAACTATTTTTATAAGAACAGTTAATCATAACCAAAATGTGTTTAAAAAAATATACTCATGTTCTCTATGCACAGAAATATGTGTAAAAGAGGATTTTCAAAGTGACAGAGGTATTAACTAATGCTATGTGGCAATCATATGGCAATATACAAATGTAACAAATCAATATGTTGTACAACTCAAAGACAATGTTATATATCATTTATGTTGCAATAAAAAAGGATGAAATTGAGAAATTAATAATCTGAGGAAATATATTAAATAGATACAAAAAACAAGTGAGAAGAATTTTCAAATACCCGGTCATGTAAACTAAAAACTAGGAAATGTACCAAAAAAGAGGATTCTCAAAATTGTCACCATTCTACTATTCAGGGATGTATTTTCTAAGCTAAGTTAGATTTCACATATGAAAAATCTAAATTTCACAAATAGACTAAAGCTAATCAGTTTCAGTGGGACTCCTTTATTGATATTCTCTCTTCCTTTATTTACTTATTTTTATTTATTCATTTATTTTTTTATTGAAGTATAGTTGATTTACAATGCTGTATTAATTTCAGGCATCTCTATTTACTTCTACTTTACTAGTTAAAGCTAGAATATAAAGAGGTCTGAGAATTTCTTCAGTCTCTACCAGTCCAGTCTTGGTCAATCACAAAGATATCTGTAAATCAAAAGTTACAGGGCTTCCCTGGTGGCGCAGTGGTTGAGAGTCTGCCTGCGACGCGGGTTCGTGCCCCGGTCTGGGAAGATCCCACCTGCCGCGGAGCGGCTGGGCCCGTGAGCCATGACCACTGGGCCTGCGCGTCCGGGGCCTGTGCTCCACAACGGGAGAGGCCACAGCAGTGAGAGGCCCGCGTACCTCAAAAAAAAAAAAAAAAAAGTTACAGTACCACCTTGAAAATATTTTTAATGGAATGGTAAGCTGGAAGACATGAGTAGGACAGAATAACAAGCAAAAAAAGGCTCCAGCACTTCCTGGATCATATGAGTTGCTTATTTTACAGGAACTCATGTCAGGAGCAAACCAATTCAAATATCTTTAGCAAAACACATTTCCTATTAACTCAAATCCTATTAATGGAAAAAAGGAATTTGAAGGGTTACTGTTATCCACTATTATAGAGGAAAAAAAGGTATACAAAAAAAGAGTCCGATTTTTAGACAATGTGATAACTAAAGATAAAAAGAGAAGAATCTTTTCCCCCAGTAATTAGGAATCAGTGATTAAGAAACGTGACTTCTCTCTTAAGTGCAAATATTTCTTTGTCAAAAATTTAAGTTATTGCCAAAAATATACTGGAACATCCAAAATTAAATAATCTAAAATCTTGAATCACAAGTTTTAAAGAACTTTCAGGTAAATTTCTACAAACTGTATTTCAATTACCTGTGGTTAATAAATATAATAAACCCCTACAGTTATATAGCATGTGTTTTCCGCGTCAATACAAAACTGGAAAATTAAACAACCATTCAAATAGTTAACCCAAAAGGATGCTATGTCAAAAAGCCAGGAAGTCCCAAAGCAAGCTGCTGATATATTAACTTCTCTCAGTTTGATACTCTAAGCTAAAATACACCCCACCTTCCTACATATAGTATGCTCTAGTCACCTTACATAAACTCCTATTTCACAATATGCTCTGCTTCTTGGTTTTCTACCTATTATTTTCCCCATTGCCAGTTCAAAATACCACCTTTTCCAAAGGCACTCTATACTCCTCTTTTTGTGACTCCCTTGTTCTTATAGTTCCTATTCAGTTTCTATCTCTTTTCTTACACATATCTTAATAAATCTTGTTATTAAATCAAAGTGAGTCTTATCATCTACACCATCCTGGGATCAAGGAAATAACAGTATAATTGCTGACAGTCATTTAAAAATAAGGAATTCCTAAACTGGCATGTTCTTCTACCCACCAAACCTCTTCCTACTACTGGTTAAACATAACAGAAAAGTATGTTAAAACTGATATATTTGATAAATTTCAGTCTATTCAGTTATATTAAGGGTTGTTTTTGGTTTGTTTTTTTTTTTTTTTTAATTTAAAGGCAGGACTGTCTTGAAGGAGAATTTTTTAAATTTGGAACACTCATTCTAAAATTATTCAAGTCTATCTTTATTATTAGTCTACAAACCCACTGTGATTAAAAAGTTTAAAGAATTTACCACCTACTAAAGAAATGACTATTTGAAAAAAATCCTAACATAACTACTACTAAATTCAAGGTATGTCTCCCAATTTTAACATTCTAGAATAACATAATTAAATTTATATTCACATTCTCATTTATTATTTCACACTTCAATCATATCCTTTCTCAGATAAGTAAACAATATGTAATTATAAACTGCTAACTACTATATAAAGGAAGCCATGAAAACAAATAGGGGAACCCAAATTGACCTACAGATCCAAAACTATTCCTTACACCAAAATCCCAGCCGACACTTCTTTGCAGAAATGACGAGTTGATTCTAAAATTCGCGTGGAAGTTGAAGGGACCCAGAACAGCCAAAACAATCTTGGAAAAGAAGAACAAAGTTGGAAGTCTAACAATTCCTGGTTTCAAAACTTACTCCAAAGCTACACTAATCAAGACAGTGTAATTCTTGGGAGTTCCTTGGCGGTCCAGTGGTTAGGACTAAGTGCTTTCACTGTCGTGGGCCTGGGTTCAACACCTGGTCAGGGAACTAAGATCCCGCAAGCTGCACGGCACAGCCAATTAAAAAAAAAAAAAAAGACAGTGTGGTTCTGAGAAAATAACTGCAAATCATATATCTGATAAGGCGTTAATATTCCAAATATATAAAGAAGTCAGACAATTTGATGGGACAATTTTTTGATTCAAAAATGGACAGAGGAACTGAATAGATATTTTGCCAAAGACAACATTCAAATGGCCAACAGGAACATCAGAAGGTGCTCAACATCACTAATCATCAGGGAAATGCAAATCAAAATCACAAGATACACTTCACACCTGTTAGAATGGTTATCATCAAAAAGACAACAAATAACAAGTGTTGGTGAGAATATAGAGAAAAGGCAACACTTGAGTACTATTGGTAGGAATGTAAACTGGTGCAGCCACTATGGAAAACAGTATGAAAGCTCCTCAAAAACTTAAAAATAGAACTACCATTATGATCCAGCAATTCTACTTCTGGGTATACACCCAAGAAAAAGAAAATAGGATATCATGGTGCTATATGCACTCCCTGTTCATTGCAGCATTATTCACAATAGCCAAGATATGGAAACAACCTAAGTGTACATCAATGAATGAATGGATAAAGACGTGGTGTGTACACACATACCTCGTTTTACTGCACTTCAGATACTGTGTTTTTCACAAATTGAAGGTTTACGGCAAGCCTCCATTGAACAAGTCTATCAGCACCATTTTTCCAACAGCATTTGCTCAGTTCATGTCTCTGTGTCATATCTGGTAATTCTCGCAATATTTCAAACTTTTTCATTATTATTATATTGTTATGTTATGTGATCAGTGAATTTTGATGTTACCATTTAATTGTTTTGGCACTTTTTTAGCAATAAAGTATTTTTAAATTAAGGTATGCCCATTGTTTGTTTAGACATAATGCTATTGCATACTTAACAGATTACAGTATAGTGTAAACGTAACTTTTATATGCATTGGGAAACCAAAAAATTCTTGTGACTTGTTTTATTGTGATATCTGCTTTATTGCAGTGGTCTGGAGCTGAACCCACAATACCTCCAAGGTACGCCTGTAAATAAACAATGTAATACTATTCAGTCATGAAAAAGAAGGCAATCTGCCATTTGCAACAACATAGATGGACCTTAAGGGCATTACGCTAAGTGAAATAAGCCAGATAGAGAAAGACAAATACTGCACAGCATCACTTATACATGGAATCCAAAAAAACAAACCAAACTTATAGAAAGAGAGAGTAGAAAGTGGTTACTAAGGTCTGGGAGGAGGTGGGGGAAATAGGAAGAGGTTGGTATTCATCACTCAGTTATAAGATGAATAAAGTCTGAGGATCTAATGTAAAACATGGTGACTAAATTGATAACACTGTATTGCATAACTGAAATTTGCTAAGAGGGTAGAACTTAAATGTTCTCACACACACAAATAAAAGATAAATATGTGAGGTGATGGATATGTTAATTAATTAGATGAGTGAATCCTTTCACAATGTGTATGCATATCAAATCACCACAATGTTTACTTTAAATATCTTTATGTCAATTATACCTCAATAAAGCTGGGGAAAAAAAGACAGTGTGGTTCTGGCATAAAGATAGACAATATGGATCAACAAAAGAGAACTGAGAGTCCAGAAATAAACTCTTACATTTATGGTCAGTTTATTTTCAACAAGGGTGTCAAAAGCATCCAGTGGGGGAAAGAATGGTCTTTTCAATAAATGGTGCTAGGACAACTGAATATCCATATGCAAAAGAAGAAGTTTGACCCCTTCCTCAAACCACACCCAAAAAACTACCTTAAAATGTACACACATCTCAATGTAAGAGTTAAAACTATAGAAGAAAAATAGGAGTAAATCTTCATGACTTTAGTTTAGGCAATGGTTTCTTAACTATGACACCAAAAGCACAAGTAACAAAAGACAAAAAAAAAAAATTAGACTTCAAAATTTAAAACTTTTGTACTCCAAAGCCATTATAAAGAAAGTGGATAAACAATCCACAGAAAAAACCCAAATTAAAAATGGGCAAAGGATTGGAATAGACATTTCTCCAAAGAAGATATACACATGGTCAACAGCACATGAAATGAGGCTCAATACCATGAGCCATTAGGGAAATGCAAATAAAAACCACAATGAGGGCTTCCCTGGTGGCGCAGTGGTTGGGGGTCCGCCTGCCAGTGCGGGGGACGCGGGTTCGTGCCCCGGTCCGGGAGGATCCCACGTGCCGCGGGGCGGCTGGGCCTGTGGGCCATGGCCGCTGGGCCTGCGCGTCCGGAGCCTGTGCTCCGCGGCGGGGGAGGCCACAGCGGTGAGAGTCCGCGTACCGCAGGAAAAAAAAAAAAAAAAAAACCACAATGAGATACCACTTCACATCCACTAGGATGGCTTATAGTTAAAAAAAGAAAAAGAGAGAGAGAGAGACAATAACAAGGTTTGGGTTTTGGGTGAGGATGTGGAGAAACTGGAACTCCTATATATCACTGGTAGAAATGTAAAATGGTGCAGGAACTTTGGAAAAACACTTTGGCAGTTTCTGAAAAAGTTAAACTTAATCATAGCACCCACCAATTTCAAATTCAGGAACTACCCCCCCAAATAAAAACATAACGACTTGTATATGAATGTTCATGATAGCATTATTAATAATAGCCCCAAAGTGGAAACAACCCAAAGTTGACCAACGAACAAATGGATAAACAAAATGTGGTATATCCAAACAACAATAAAAAGGAATAAAATACTGATTTATGCTAACATAGACAAACTCTGAAAACATTATTGAAAGAAGCCAGTCACAAAAGACCACCTATTGTATTACATGATTCCATTTATATGAAACGTCCAGAAGAGGCAAAGCTATAGAGTCAGAAAGTAGATTAGAATTGTCTATGGCTAGGGGGGTTGGAAGTTGGAAGGAAATGAGGAGTGACTGCTAATAGGTACGGCATTTCTTTTGGGGTGATAAAAACGTTCTACAATTGAATATGATGGCTGCCCAACTCTATGAATATACTAAAACCAATCAATTGTATACCTTAAATGAGTGAATTGAATGGTATATAAATTATATCTCAATAAAAATGTTATTAAAAAATATAAACAGAGGAACCTCATTTGTCTGGGGAAATAACACAACACGGGAGAGCAAAATCATATCTTAAAGTCAATGGAAATCCACTGAAGAGTTTTTAAGCTGGAGAATGTCACAATTAGATATACATTTTACAATGTTTGGAGAACAGACTGGAAGAGAGCAAAACTGACATTGAGAGTTCAGTAAAGATACTAGTCTAGAGAGGAATAATTTTGACAATGGGACTCAGATGCTTGGGAATTAACATCAACAGGATCGATGGATGGCTCTGAGAGGTGATGGTACTGTGAGGTTTCTCACTCGTAAAACTGGACGTATGGTGATGCCATTTACTGAGACAGAGAATAACAGGTTTGCTGCTACTGTTGTGGCTGTTATTTTGCAAGACAGATCTATGTCAGTTTTTTACATATTAGTCCTAGATGTCTTTAAGTTATCCAAGTAAAATGTCTAATAGGCTGTTAGCTATATAGATTAGGAGATCAAAGAAAAACCAGAAGCTGAAAATATATGTTTGGGAGTTATCAGTGTAAGTGAAACTGAACCAATGAGAACAAAGGACGCTACCTAGGAAGAAATAAAAAAGAGAGGGAGGCAGTAAAATGGAACTAAGCGGAATCCCTCAATATTTAAAGAACAAACAGAAAGAAATGAGCTGGCAAAGAAAACTGCAAAGTGGTCTTAGGAAAAAAACAAGAGAGGGTGTAGTGTTATGGACACAAAAAGGAATGTTTCAAGGAGGACCTAGTCAGTGTTGAAGGCTGCTTTTCAAAGTGAAGTAAGGTGAGTAATGAAAAATGCCATTTGGATTTAGTGACATGGAGACGTCATTAGGGAACTTCATGAGACGCCAATCTAGTGGCATGATGAAGCCGAAGCCAGACTGGAATGGATTGAAAAATACTGAGTGGGAAGTAAGGCAAGAGAAACAAACGTAACTAGTTTGGGTGCAAAGGCCAAACAATTTAAATCCATTGCTGGAGAGCAGAACAGGATAAAGATGGGTTTTGATTTTTTTTTTGAGAGTGATTTGAACATATTTAAAACAAAAGGAAAAAAGAGTAAAGGAAGACAGAAGTTGAAGATATAAAAAGGACAAGAGAGAATCAACAGTATTAGGCTCCTGAAGAGGTGGGAGACAATGAGATCCAGAGGACATAGGGAAGGGCTGTCCTTAGGAAGATGGAAAATTCTTCAACGTAACAGGAAGGAATAAGGAGGAAATGAAAGCACTTGCAGGTTAGGTATGTACATCTGTTAGCAGGAAATTAAAGGAAATCCTGTGTGATGGCTTATTTTTTCTGAAGCAGAAGGCAAAGTTATCTGCTAAAAGAGAAGGAAAGCAGGAGGGTGAGAGATTTGAAAACAGTAAAGGTTTAAATAACTACCCAGTCAGATTCCTTTGAGATGTTTATTCCATGTTTGTTTTTACCATTATTCCACTACCCTTTTCCCCTTTACTATATACCCACATTTAATTAGAGTTTTCTAAAATGAAATAACTGTGTCAATAATTTCTTTGGTTTTATTTACAGACTACCAAATTCAACTGTGCTGTTTTAACTATCACAGTAACAATTCATTTATAATGCTTCCTATTAACTCTCCTGTTTAAAACTCAAAAGGAAGACTGTATATCATCTTACATGATGAATTTCAAAATGACCCATTATGTTTTTATAGAAGCAATAATTTATCATATATACAAATTTTACCTCCAGACATCTAGGCATACCATTTATTTAGAGGATTTTATTCCACATTCTTAACTGTGGCATATTGTTTGTGAAGATGGCCTCAACATCCTTGTGCACACTGCCATTTGTATTTTGACTTCCCTATTCCCACCATCAGAAGTGGGGTCTTCTTCTCCCTATCAATATGGACTGGACCTATGATGTACTTTGACCTATAAAACTCCATAGAAATGACAGAAAGTGATTTCCTAACCTAGATTTTAACAGCTCTTGTAGCTCTCACTCTTGCCTTCCTGGAATGTAGCACATGAAGAAGCTCCACTTAGCCTTCTGGAAGATGAGGAACCTCATGGGAAAAGGCTCAGCCAACAGTTAGTATCAACTTGTAGACATAAGAGTGAGGTTATTTAGACCACCAAGCCCCAGCTGAGCCATCAGATGAGTGCAGCCACAAGAGGGAACCTGGATGAGATCAGAAGAACTGACCACCTGAGCCCAACTCAAATTGCCAATCCAGAGAAACATGAGCAAAGAAAATAACAGCTTTAAATTACAGTCTGAAACAATAAGCTAATGTTTAATTTCACTTTTCTGTTTTAAATATACAGAAAAATTACTGAATATATAAACTTGCACTTTTCTCATGGGAAAATCATAAATAATATCACATTCACTTATCGTGTTACTTATTTTGCACCTAAACTTAAGACTTCTTTAATACAAAATTATCAGAGTCAGAGCCTTGAGGTTAAGCTATTCATTTACTTATTAATCATGTTCTGTATATCAGAATAATTCCTGACACTGCCCACATACCAGTGAACAGAAGAGGTAAAAATCTCTGCCCCACACTGGGGAGTTATGGATAACCTAATACCAAAATATATGTGACATCTATAATTTTCAAGGGAAGAACATGTAACAAGAAACGTGTATATTACACTAAAAATCACTCTTACCCTCATGCCAAGCACCAAGAACCCAATCTCTTCCATTAATGGGTACTTGCTGACCTGTTGCTGAATCTTCTCAGATGAAGCAAAAGGATCATAGCTTTTCCGCCCTATCTTTACATCCATTATACAGGGCTTATTAAATTTATGGGTCACATCTTCCAGTTTTAGGTATAAATCTGTTATTAAAGAAAAACTCTAATTAGTAATAGGAAAATATATTACTACTCAAGGAAAAACAAAAATGAGGAAATCTTAAAACTGAGAAAAAAGTTAAAACAAGTCCAGAGTCAACAATTATTATTACTCCACCTGAAAAGAGAGAGAAAAAAAAAAAAAAAAAAGACTGACCAACAAATTTATAACAGGTATAAATGTCCCAGAGAAACTCTTGCAGGAGATGGAATAAATAATATTCAACCATAAACAAAAGCTATGAATTAGATATAAGGCTTCCAAGGACATTAAAAAGGCAATGAGATTATTTTAAAGCTGTCCCAGAATACATTCTCCTTTTGAATATAGTTTATATCATATATGCCTCAGCAGATATCAATATTTTAATAATTTTAAGTCTTCATTTAAAATTAGTAATAGGAATAAATCCTTTCCACAGAGGACACAACAGGTATAGGTTAAGAAAGGTAAATCAATCCAAATGATGGTCCCTGCCAAATATACGTTCTAGTCTTACTAGTCCCAAAGGAAAAACAAATATCCTGCTTTTTAGAACACAAGAAATCCTCAAAAGTTCATCTGTAAATAACTTTGGCATCCTGTATACATCTTCCCTCAGAAAACTATTATAAATGGAGATTCGAGTAAAAAAATAAACATCCCAGTTATCACACACGGTAGCTGACCTTATAGTTTTAGCTTGAATAAGAGTCCAGGTGCACTGAGGGACAGAAGTAAGGAAAGAAATTCTTCCCCCACTTCCTGGGTGAATGAGTCTTCCCAAATAAAGTTCTGAATGAGATCGTAATTTTCAGTTACAAATGTAATACGAAGCACTTCTCGTAAAAACTTTTCCTCAAAGACAGAAGAGATTATATTTTCTTTTTATCAAAGTAACAAGGTTTTACTTCTTTAAAGTAAATAAAATTTAAGTAAATAAATTATTTTTAAAAATTTTATCTCTTAGTGAAAGGAAAATGGCGAGTGGGAGGATTATAACCTTGTAGAACTAGGTGAAGTCAAGTGACAAAAAAGGAACTGCAGCCTAAGAGACCAGCACTGGCAGAAACAAGAAGGAGCATGTCACATTTTAAGAAAGTTTCTAACAAATGGACATCTTCAACAGGATAAGAGAAAGTAAAAGGTCTGGACACACACATGAACCTGCCGACAGTGAAGGTAATGAGACAAGTAGGAATATGCTGATCAAGAAACTGGAACCCACCCATTTCTGTGCTTTAAAAGATAACCACAGGAGGGGATGAGAAGAAGAGAAAGGAGGTAGCGCAGGACAGGCCCCTTCAGATTCTCTTCCCAATTTCAGCTACCTTGAGCAAAACAGAAGGAAACCAATCCATCCTCTCCCTAAAGTTATATAAAAATTTCAGTAACTAGGCTTATATTTCAAGTATCAGAAAAGACTAATTAGATCCTAATATAGTAAATCATTAGCATTCACAAATTTATCATCATTAATTTCCATAACTCAAGAAACCCTAAAAGCCTTACTGAGGTGAGACTATGTATGGGAGTATAAAGATAGTGTGTAAACCTAGCTATCACAGCATCTATAGTTCAGCGTAGGGTTATTATTTTCTACTTGCCAATTTGGTAGTGATTAAAAACAAAAAATAACCTGTTTGTTGTAATAAGATAGAAACGTCAGAAGCTAGAGTAGAGACTTTGCAAACTGCATATAAAATCCCTATTTTTTCCTTCTCTTGCGAAGGAGAAAAATACAAATGCAAACTTTCTTTATAGTGGGAATACAATAAATGTTTGCTGAAAGAGTCAATGTTTGCCCTTCTCATTCTTACTGCCCAGGGGAACTTTGGGTTTGGCCTTTCTGATCCTGTAATAAATTGAGCCATTCCTTCAGTAAACAGGCTTAAGTATCATCGATTTTATTTGACATTTATTTTGACTAGGCAAATGTTTGTCACTATCTTACTTTCAGGTTCTTGATATGTTTTATATGATTGGAATTACCAAATAACTGCTAAATTATTATTAGCGTTAAGTTAATAATCATTAAATTAAGGCCTACTGAGAGTTGGTTTAGTGTATTCTTTTAGTTCTCTGGCCTTGATTTTTTTTAAGTGAAAAGATTTTGACATTTTCGTTTCTCTTTCCCTCTAAGTTATTAAAAAAAAAAAATCAAAACTTGCTTTAGAGATGCAGAGTTTTAAAAACAGAATATGATGTTATATATCTAGCAGCTTGCCACAACTGCTTTTGAATAAAATAGGTAAATAGGAAAATGAGGCATGATCTGAGCACTGAGATCTAAGCTGATTTTTTTTACAGGTTATTATCACTAGAAATTAATCTGAATACTAATTCCCTCTGAAAAAATGCTATTAGCAAATTATTTCAGTAGAAGACAGTTCAACTCAAAGTAGGTCAATCTCAAGACTTAATAGCTTAAATGACCAAAGGCATTTTACAACAGGGGAGGCTCATTTATAAGGCAATGCTACAGACTGGATAACAAAGGACACTTTTTCAGCTAAGCCCTTCTGGGTATAGTGGAACAATATTTTTCAATCTTTAGGTATGCAAAAAATATGTTCTAAAACTCCGTGGCCCAAATCTGATGGACTAAGAATAAGATAATGTTCTATCTGGAATAGTTTAGGTTCATTGTAACCAAGGTCAAAGAAATAAATTAAACTATATTAATATGATGTTTGGAAAATAATTATGACTATTTGATATGATGTAACTTGTAAGTAAAGACAGATTTTTGAATATTAAAACATGAAGAGAGCTGATTTTTTCATATATACACATATATATGCATGTGTGTATAAATCATAAAGATAGCAAAATAACTACATATACTTTTTTAAATTCTTAAAAGCTCTATTTAGGACAACAGATTCTGATGAAGCCAGTCTGTCAGAGGTCTAAGGACTGGCATTTGTGAACCTCGGAGCTAAAAGATATTCTATTAAGCTTAGTCTTGGTATTTGTATAATAAATAATAGGACATCTATTTTTCATAAATACATGGATCTCATTACAAGAGGTCACACTGACTAGAAGTATAGTTTAGTTTAACAGGCTGTGGCCATAAGGGATATATCTGTTATTTACATATTAATTTATGGAAAATATATATAGAATTTCCATAGTTCCTTAATTTTTTGAGGTAAAAATCATGAAGATAACTACCAGGTATTCTAAAATACGCCACTTCATGCTGTTATAAGCAGACTATTAAGTAAGACTTCTCAGTGGCTATACCAATGGCATAGTTAACATGCTCAAAATATTTATATATTTCATGCTGTTGATGATAGTATGTATAAGATTACACAAGGTTACTATGAATGCAAAAGCTTTTCTATTTTAAATATATTTTCTATTTAAATATATACGATTAAATATAACTATCTTAAATATTAATATAAATTAAATACTTATGTTGTTTTCTAATACATTAAGCATAAAAAAATTCTACTGATGGAATATAGTCCGACACTCTTAAGAAAAAAAAAGGCAGAATATTCCCCAGTATCAAAGGAGAAAAAAATAAAAATATCTGAAATACTGTGGAAAAACTGAAAGACCTACAAAAAACTAAACAGTCAAGATGAGATAACCAGTTCTTTTAAAGGAAAGACAAGGGTGAAGACATTTAGAGAGTTCAAGAAAGACTTATTCAGATCCCCTTAATGAATATTATTGATTGTATAAATCATTAGAATATGGGTTCCAAGTTTCATCACATTCTTCCCCACCGTATCTAGGTACTGGCTACCATCTTCATTTCTGAACCCCCCAAAAAGGAGAAAAGGCCTGGTGGTGAATCCCTGCCCATCTATGAAGCCAAATTTCTGTTTTTCACATCAATCTTCAGCTATTTCTAAGAGTAACGGAAGCTGAAAGTAAAAGGAATTATAAATAGAAGAGACCTTGAGCCTCCAAATGTGGGATAAAGGGAACAGCTAATTTCAGTCCATGCTTCCTGAAACTTGACTAGTAGCTAGATCCAGAAACCTACCAATCAATGAGACTGGAGATTACATTTCGGAACTCTCAATTGGCTCAAACCTACTTGAAGATACACTTTTCCATTCCTCCAAATAACTATCAATAAAAGGCTTTTGATAGTACATGTACTAGGCATCTATGTACTTACACACAAGTAAAATGAGATTTAATACGTATAAATAGCTCCAAATCTTCAAATGTAATTACTAACAAATGTTTTACCTTAAAAAACAAAAATAAAACCCACTGGTCATGTTCTAAGGTTTGCTAATGGTGATGACTATATAACTCTATAACAAAAAACTACTGAATTGTATACTTTAAATGGGTGAGTTTTATGGTACATAAATTATATCTCAATAAAACTGCCATAAAAAATTTAAAAGAAAAAAAACCCTATTGGTCACGACATCCTTATGCTTCTCTTAAGTGACAATAATTTGCTGAGCAAACTGGCAGTACTTTCTACATCTTACAACTTTGGATTATAAGAATTATACAAAGCTGTATAAAACTCTACCCTGAGCACATAAGAAAAGATGCTCAAATAAAAAGAGGAAATAAAAAGTCAAGAAATAAATTATGTCATTAACTTAATACTATGTAAAGTTCAGTAATACAAACCAGTTTTCTACTAAAATTTAAGAAAATATTTGTTTTCATGATCCCGTGGGCTAAAGATGTCAAAGAGTTTCCTATCTTATATTTATTTCATTTACAATCAAAATGATAAAAACAGAAAGATGAGTCCATGAACTCTCTAGCAAAATCAAAGCTGAACAATCTGTATGGTGCAACAGTTTTATCTAACTCCTTCCATAGCTAAAAAACTGGCAACAGGACTTCCCTGGTGGTGCAGTGGTTAAGAATTCACCTGCCAATGTAGGGAACCCTACATGGGTTCGAGCCCTGAGCTGGGAAGATCCTACAGGCCGCGGAGCAACTAAGCCTGTACGCCACAACTACTGAGCCTGCGCTCTAGAGCCCTCAAGCCACAATTACTGAAGCCTGCACACCTAGAGCCCGTGCTCTGCAACAAGAGAAGCCCCCACAATGAGAAGCCCGTGCGCCACAACAAAGAGTAGCCCCCACTCGCCGCAACTAGAGAAAGACTGCTCACAGCAATGAAGACCCAATGCAGCTAAAAGTAACTAAATTTAAAAAAAAGAAAAAAAATTGGAAAGGAAGGGAGTTCCCTGGTGGTCCAGTGGTTAGAACTCGGCGCTTTCACTGCTATGGCCCAGTTCAATCTCTGGTCGGGGAACTCCCCCAAGCCACGAGGCGCAGCCAAAAAAAATTGTTTGTTTTTATTTTTTAAAATAAATTAAAATGGGCTTCCCTGGTGGCGCAGTGGTTGAGAGTCCGCCTGCCAATGCAGAGGATACGGGTTCGTGCCCCGGTCCGGGAGAATCCCATATGCCGCGGAGTGGCTGGGCCCGTGAGCCATGGCCGCTGAGCCTGCGCGTCTGGAGCCTGTGCTCCACAACGGGAGAGGCCACAGCAGTGAGAGGCCCGCGTACCGCAAAAAATTAATTAATTAATTAAAATATTTTTTTTTAATTGGAAAGGCATAGGAAATTCCCTGAGACAATTGGTGGTATTACAGGACTACTCTAAATATGTATACTTCTATTGACATTTTCTCCTCTCTTTTCTCATTTTCCTCACCTCATCTTTTCATCTCAGTAGCACCAATATCTCCATTTATATTAAAATAAGAGTATTAGAGTTTACAAAGCATTCTCACATAACGTGATCTTCACAACTCTATGTGATATTATTTTCCATTTATAGAAGAAAAGTGGAGCTCAAAAGGTTAATGAGTTAGCAAAGTTCACAAAATTTGGAAATAACCAATGTAGAAGCCAAGTCTTCTGACTTCAAAGTTACCGCTCTACAATACATTAGCAGAGATGTCCCTCAAGATTATTTGGTATTGAAGACCAAAAAGGCTGTTGATTGCTAGTAAGTCTTTGATTTTTAAATCATGTGCCAGTAATCCTAAACTATAAAATGTTACTTTCAATTAAAATATTTCCTTACCCAGATTCTTTCAGTATACTCTACTTTTCAAAATAATGATGCTGTATGCTCAGTTATTCTACCCCTTATTTTTTATTTTTTTTATTTTTTGGTTTGGCTGCACTGCACAGCATGTGGTATCTTAGCTCCCCAACCAGAGATTGAACCCATGCCTCCTACAGTGGAAGCGGGGAATCCTAACCACTGGACAGCTAGGGAATTCCCTCTACCCCTTCTAAATAATTTTTTAAACTGAGCATTTAACTACCCCGAGGCTAGATTAGATAAGGGAAAGGAAGGGAAGGGGAAAGAAAGAGGCAGGGAGGGAGAAAAGAAAAAAGAAAAGGAAAGGAAAGGGAAAGAAGGGGAGAGGGGCGGGGAGAGGAGGGGAGAGGAGAAGAGGGAAGGAGAGCAAAGCAAAGCTCACCGCCCCCCCATACAACTGAAATACAGAAGAATCCTAAATACCCTGGGGAACCACTGATTTACTATTATCTGAGGATACTCACAGGGAGATACCATGATTCCCTATTAATGAAACTTCGCAAAAGTAGTGAATGAGTAAAAGGGAGACAAAGAACCGAGGAAAAGAACAAGCTGAAACTGTTCAGAGGAGAAAAGGAGCCCCCTTCTCTTCCTGTTCTCAAAATGTGGTTCAAGCACTATCTATATCAAAAAAAACTTGAAGCTTTTATTTAACAAGCATATCACTAAACTCCAACACAGATCTGCATAATCAAAATGTCTGGGAATTGAGCCTATTAATTTGCATTTTAACAAGCCTATGGGTTATTCTTAAACTAAGTCAAGTTTGAAACTCTTCCCTCATTCATGAATCTTCTTCAATCGTTAGCAGTCACACTACCAGTTTAACTGAATTCTGTCTGCTGTCAAAGGCCTTGATGTGGCAAATACTGCTTCAAGTATTAACTAATATTAAGAAAGAAATGCTATGCCCTTACATAGATCATTTTGTCCTCTAACTATGAAACTTACCAGTATTTTTTAAAAGACTGCTATTTAAAGCATGCAGGTGGGGGATGAAGGAGTGATACAGACAGTAGGGAGGAAGGTACACAAAGAAAATATTTTTCTTGATTTTCTTTTTTCAAAATGGGAAAAGAAATTGCTCAATATGTTCAGAAGGGGCTTCCCTGGTGGCGCAGCCGTTAAGAATCCGCCTGCCAATGCAGGGGACACGGGTTCGAGCCCTGGTACGGGAAGATCCCACATGCCACAGAGCAACTAAGCCCGTGCACCACGACTACTGCCCCTGCGCTCTAGAGCCCGCGAGCCACAACTACTGAGCCCGCGTGCCACAACTAGTGAAGCCCGTGCACCTAGAGCCAGTGCTCCGCAACAACAGAAGCCACCGCAATGAGAAACCCGTGCACTGCAACAAAGAGTAGCCCCTGCTCGCCGCAACTAGAGAAAGCCCGCGTGCAGCAACAAAGACCCAATGCAGCCAAAAATAAATAAAATAAATAAATAAATAAATTTATTAAAAAAAAGAAAAAGTTCGGAAAAAAGAATATCTGTAAATTAATACGGTATTAAATACTAGTATATATATTTTCATTCAATTATAAGAGATTGGTTATTAATTTGTTTATGCTATCTAAGAAACTGGTTATGAACAGCAAAAATACTAATAAGTTTTCTTTCATGAAGAGAAAAAGTAGTAAGAAAAATGGATATATTGTTTTTATATACTAGGCTTAATCTTATTTAAGCCTTTTAAAAAGCAACTCTCTTGAATTAAGACTAAAAGATGGATTTTAAAGAAAAGATTACCATTTGGTGCAGTGGGAGGTGACCAGATACCGTAGTATTTTGGCAAATATTTTCGTAGCTCTAAAAGAACACCATCAGTACAATCAGCAGCATAAACCTGAAACAAACAGAAATATAATATTTGCATGTTAGTTTCTTATAATGCTTTATTTATAATTGCCCCACACATTTCTCAAATAACACACTACTGTTGAATCATAATTTATCTGGTATGAGTTTTAACTGGAAGTAAATCTGGGGAAAAAAAAAGATTATTATGTGTCTTCAGTGAAAAACCATGTACTGTTTAGAGCACATTCTTCTTGGTTATGTAATTCTAGCCTTTCACTGTCCTTGAACTATTTTACAACAAAGTAAGTTATAGATAATTCTTAGCGAATGCAAAAGAATTCTTGCCCACAGACATGAAAATAATTTCTGGCCTAGAGGAGGGTCAAATGACTTCCCTCCAACCCCGCTGAAAGGGGAGAGTTTACAGTGTTCTTATGTACACTCATTCCACCTTCCCTTTAAGCCATATAAATTTGTGCTTCTTTGACTTCTCTTTTGAACCAGTTTTAAATCTGCCTAGTTCCCTCATTAAATGATGAGTTTAGCAAAATCTTTACCATGTATTTGTTTTATATCTGTAAGGAAATTGTGATTTTACCTCAAAAAAAAATACCGTTTAACTCAATGCAAGTCTAACTATTATTTTGTGTTTTTTTGTGTGTTTTTTTGCAGTATGCGGGCCTCTCACTGTTGTGGCCTCTCCCGCTGCAGAGCAAAGGCTCCGGATGCGTAGGCTCAGCGGCCATGGCTCACGGGCCCAACCACTCCGTGGCATGTGGGATCTTCCCAGACCAGGGCACGAACCCGTGTCCCCCTGCATTGGCAGGCAGACTCTCAACCACTGCGCCACCAGGGAAGCCCAAGTCTAACTATTATTGCTCATTTAATTCTTTGATTTATAACCAGTAATAATTCTAGAAAAGACTAGAAATATCCAGATATCCTGGAACTAGATTCTTAACTTTTTTCCTAGAAAAAGAGAGAAAATATTTTTGTTTTAAAAACAACTTGTAAGACATCTTATCCCATTAACTCTTGTCAAATACGGTCTACCTAATTATCCAAAACCACTTAAGTTTACTCATGTAAAATGCTCATGAAATCTCAGTATCAGAATTCTACGTGTCACACCACATTTATGTCAAGTAGTTACATACAACATAATTCTACAGAATAAACTCAAGTATGGCAGAAACTCACCAAATATCCACATGATACATTGTATTTCCCAGGTTCCCCTATTGAAATATGAGCATAAGTGATATTAGTCACTTATGGGCCAAGGTAATTAAGAGCAGGGTGTACCTTATCATCCCTCTGTTCCTGGCACAATGAGAGTGAGGGCACAGAGTGTTCATGATGACCTAACGACAAGATGGAGGAACCAAGTATATCTCTATGTACTTACCTAAAGAAGTCTATGATATATTTATAAGTGAAAAGATAAAAACTGGAAGAGTAGAAAGGTAAACTTTCTCTTCTTACTTTAAATATTTTTTTAAAGTAGTAAGACTGGTATTTACTGCAATATGCCAAGCAAGATAACCTAAAAAGCTTTCTACCTAGAAATGTAGGATAAAATATAACAAATATTTTCTTAAACGCATAACTGAGCTCCCAAGGTTAAAAAGGAAATTCATAGGGATCTAAAATAAAGAGGAAACCCGAAGTGCTAAGCTGAGCAGTGATGTTGGGCTCATAGAGGTCCACTCTGAAGCCTTGAACCAAAGGATATCTGAACTTAAGGACTTGTCATAGATGAGGATAGAGCTACTATACCGAAACAAGGAGAGTAAATAAAGAACGTTTTGGTCAAGCTGATAGAGAAAAAGAGAAAAACAGCAAATAAACAATATCGGGAATTAAAAGGGAGTCATAACTAAACTAGCACAGCATTTTAAAAAATACTATGAAGAACTCTGCCGGTGGGTAATTATATAAAACAAACTACAATCTGTATTTTACTATCACATTAACAAAGAAAAAATCAAGACATTTAAGAAACTGAATCATTAGTTTAAAAATACACCCCTTGGGGAAGGGTAAGCTGGGACTAAGTGAGAGAGTAGCACTGACATATATGCACTACCAAATGTAAAGTAGATCGAAGCAGCAGCATCGCACAGGGAGATCAGCTCAGTGCTTTGTGACCACCTAGAGGGGTGGGATAGGGAGGGTGGGAGGGAGATGCAAGAGGGAGGGGATATGGGGATATATGTATACATATAGCTGATTCACTTTGTTATACAGCAGAAACTAACACAATATTGTAAAGCAATTATACTCCAATAAAGATGTTTTATATATATATATATATATACACACACACACACACACACACACACACACGCACACACATACACACACACATCCCTTCCAAGGAAAGAATGAGAGAAAAAAGATGGATGGAAAGGAGGAAAGGAAGAAAAAGACCACAGGCCACTCAGATGAATTCAAGCCTTTAAGGAACAAAATCCTTATCTGATACAAATTCTTCCACAAAATAGAGAAAGAAATGCTTCTCAACTCATTTTATGACGCTAAAAGAAACCTGATATCAAAACCAGACAAGGACAATATGTGAAGAAATAATAGTCCAATCTCACTTATGAGTATAGCTGGAAAAAATCTTAAATAAAACACTAGCAAACAAAATCCAGTAATGCATATTATTAAAAAACAAATTTAAAAAGACACGTCCAAGTAGGTTTTATTTCAAAAATGGAAGGTAGTGTAATGTTAGAAATCTATTATGGCATTTACCACGTTAACAGATTAAAAGAGGAAACTCATATGACCTTTTCAACAGATACAGAAAGGCAGCTGAAAAATATTCAATACCCATTCGTATTCTGAATTGTTTCTTGAAATAAAAATAGGAAGGATGTTACGTATCTTCTTCTCCTTCCCCAAGAAGCTCATTTGAATCGACTGCATCAAGGGGGGTTCCTTGCCCTCTTGCCATTGTCTCTTCCTGGTACAAGAGACTGGAGGGTAGGAGAAGACTTGAGGTCAGCTTATTTACTTCTCTAGTTCCCTCCTTATCAGTTCAAGTCTTCTCATAAAGTTACCCTCCCAGAGTTCCAACAACCACTCCCTCTCCTTGCCGATTAGGCCCAGGGATGGTATGGCATTATCTCTTGCAGGTGGCCTTAAACTCTGACTACAGTTCTTTTATTAAACTGACAGAGTGCACCATTTGTTCCTTGACAGAATCTTGACTCACAAAGAAAGCAATTTCCTTAACCTGGGGAGAAGTACCTCTCAAAAACTTAGATTGAAAGTCATACTTTAAAGGGGAAATGTTAGAAGCACTTCTACTAAATGAGAGGAAGATGCCCCCACCATTGCTTCAATTAAGCACTGAACTAAAGTCCCTGACTGCAAGGGATGCATGCGGGTTTGATCCCTGGTCGGGGAACTAAGATCCCACATGCCTCGCGGTGCGGGCAAAAAACAAAAAGATTTCAGCAAGATTACTATATATAAGAACACTATACAAATATCTATTTCATTCTTGTGTATTAGCAATCATTGGAAAACTTAATTCAAAAAAATACTATTTACAATAGAAACAAAAAATAAGGTACCTAGAATAAATCCAACAAATTATGTGCAAGACTTTTGCAGAGTAAATATAAAATACTTTCCTCAAAAAAGAAGCAGTGTTAGCAGTTAAAAGCATATTCTAGAGATAAGACTGCCTATGTTCAAATCCAGGGGCCATCATTAACTGTTTGAATGATCTTGGTCAAATTATTTAAACTAATTTTGCCTTAGTAAAAAATGAGGATAAAAATAGTACCTAACTCACAGGTTGTTGTTAAATGAGCTAATGGTGGTAAAGCATTATAGCAGTACTTGTTTTTTGTTTTGGTTTGCATCGTTTTTTTACTTGCACTAAATTTAAGAGCTATAGTTATAAAATTCTTAGAAGAAAATATAAGCATAAACCTTCATGACCTTAAATATGACACAAAGTCTATGCTTCGAAGGACACTAACGAGAAAGTGAAAAGACAACCCAAAGAACAGGAGAAAATATTTACAAATCACGTATCTGATACAGGATTTGTATCTAAAACATGGAAAAAAGGTAAAGACAACCCAATGAAAAAATGAGCAAAAGATCTAACTAGACATTACTCCAGAGAAGAAACACACATGGCCAATAATGTGATGTTCAACATCATTAGCCATTAGGGAAATGAAAATCAAAACAAACCACAGTAAGATTAACACTTCACACTCACTTGACTGCCCATTAAAAAAAAAATAATAATAACTAACGTGTTGGTGAGGATATGGAGTAACTGGAACCCTCATACATTAGTGGTGAAAATGTAAAATAGTGCAGCCACTTTGGGAAACACTTCTGACAGTTCCTCAAGTAGTGAAGTGTAGAATTATTGTATCACCCAGCAATTCCACTCCTGGGTATATATCTAAAATAACTGGAAACAGGTACTCGAACAAATACTTATACATAAATGTTCATAAAAGCACTATCTACAAAAGCCAAAAGATGGAAACAATCCAAATGTTCTTCAATGGGTGAATGGATAAACAAAATGTGGTATCTAAGTATAATGGAGTATTACTCAGCCATAAAAAGGAACAGAGTACTAATGCATACCACAAACCTTAAAAACATGCTCAACAAAAGAGGCTAGACACAAAAAGTCACATATTGTGAAACTCTAATTATACGAAATACCCTGAATAGTTAAGTCCACAGAAAGCAGATTGGTGGTTGGCAGGGATTGGGGGGAGGGAGGAATAAGGCATCATGGCTTAATGGGTACAGGGTTTTCTTTCATGTGATAAAAATGTTCTGTAACTAGACAGAAGTGGCAGTTGCAAAACACTGTGAATGTTCTGAAGAATACTCCTAGCACACCACTGTAAAGCAATTATACTCCAATAAAGATGGTAAATAAATAAATAAGTTTTAAAAAAGGTACTCCTAGTAATATGGTTAATTAGATGTTAAGTGCCCCCCTTCACCCTTACCCTCCTTTGGAGTTGCACAGTACACATTAGCACATTCAAGGCTCTAAGAAATCCTGTAGTAAAAAAACACCTATTTAAACTCAGCACTTCTGAGAAATACAGTCTCTCAGCTAAGCGTTTTTCAAAATGTAGGTCACAACCCATCAATTGAAATCAATTTAGTAGATCAAATCTTTAAAAAATGAAGTAGAATAGAAAATACCAGAATGCATAGGTAAAGATAAGCATTGTATTTCTTGAAGCTTTTGTTTCAGTCACATACACAGTACACTAAGACATGCTGTCAAATGTATTTTTTACTGAGTCATCACCAGAAGGCTATGAAAAACACTTTGAATACAACGAAACAAATCTTACCTCACTTACCATATTATAGAATTCCAGCTCTCTTGGACCCCTTGGAGGTGGCTGCAACTGTTTCAAAACTGTGCCATCTGGATGTTGCAGTATACCTACAGAACAAGTCACATATTTTAAAATGGTTTAAATAATAGCGTATCTTGCATCGTAGATTTGTTCCTAAAGTTACAGATAAACCACTTTGATAAATTTAAGGGATTCCTTACACTTATTTCAGAAATTTTAACATTTCAGTGCTTGCTATATGCAAAGCACCAGAACACAAATTCTAAACAGCTTGGTTTTATTGTCTCCAACCACTGTTTCCCTTGTAGCCCCCTCAGACTTTCTAATAAATAGAACACATGTAAATTTTTACAGAAATTCTTCAGTGATAGACTTTCCAGGAGATGTTAATTTATAGTTAAATAAGAAGCAAGTTAAAAGCAGTAGCATAAATTGATCCCACTTTTATTAAGCAAACAAAAAAATGTTAACAATGGTTCTATATGAATTTCCTACTTTGTAATTTTTTTGCTTCTCTCATCTGTTATAAGAAAGCAACTAAAATTTTTTCCTGATTCAGATGCACTGTGTACAGCTATACAGATAGCATGAGGGCACCTAGGCAATGGGAAAAGTGGGGGCTGAAATCAGGGGCCAAGCCTGGAGCAGGAAGAGGTACCTTTTTATAATATGTCCACTCAAAAGGAAAAACTTTTTCTAAAGTCATCACATATATATACTAGCACTGCCCCTGTCACTATGCCATGAAGATTCATTCCCAAGTTTATATGTTAAAATCTTAAATTTTCATATATTGAGATTTCATAAAATCACACTAGTTAGAACACAACATAGCTCAAATAAATCTATTTACAATTTTGGTAAAATACGCCACTTAAGCTTCTATTTCTTTTGGCAATGCCAGGAATTTTTAATCATGACAAAAATGCAGAGTTTAGTCAACAGAAGCAGAAAGTACCAACTTAAGAGAAACAGTAATCAAGTTTATTTGTTTTAAGTCCTAGTTACAGACTAGAAGGAAGGTAAACATTAATTCATATGGATAAGATTGGTTGGTAGAGGTTTTTGGGACTTCAAGGAGCAGTCTAATAGAGCTAAAAGTTACTAAAGAGAAATTCTATTCCCAAAGGCTGGGATGTAGAACAAGAAAGGTCTTCACTCCCATGGAAATAGACATTTTCAATAGGCTAATGAAGAATGGTAGATGTAAAAACTCCTTGATGAACTGAACTGTGGTTGTGCGGGGGCGGAATGGAGCATTCATAAGTGAGAAGAGAACCATGAAGCTTCCCTATCTTGGGGCAGACACCTCATCTAGAGACAGGTAAACCTGCCATTAGACAAATATTTTAGCAGGCAAGCAGAAATCAGCCAGACTGTAGACAACAGTGGGGGGTAGCAGGATGGATTAGAGACAATAGTCCTAACACAAAAATAGATTGCTTGGTCCAGCAATTCTCCCACACTACTCACTCTGCAAAACACCCACTCCAAGTTTTCAGAGAAAGCAGACATGGAGTAGAAGATAGTAATACCAGGCATTCTCCCAGTGAATGAATTCCAGGATCTAAAAGTAAACCAATAGTACCTTATACTGCAGCCAAATACCTCACAGCCAAAAGACAGTCATGATAAGAAAGGAAGCATCTTGGAAGGCTGAACCAATACCAGGTGAACTGAATCTAAGACTGCAGCCCACACCAGCTCAATTAAATTCAAGGGGGAATATGATTTATCAGCCCCTCACCCTAAACAGAAGAAAGGGCTTATACTCTATGTGGAGCAAAACAAAACAAAACAAAACAAAAAATAGCACACTTCAGGGGACTTCGGTGGTCCAGTGGTAAAGAATCCGCCTTCCAATGCAGGGGATGCGGGTTCGATCCCTGGTCGGGGAACTAAGATCCCACATGCCGTGTGGCAACTAAGCCCTCGAGCCACAACTACAGAGCCCCCGTGCTCTGGAGCCCGCATGCCACAACCAGAGAGAGAAAACCCGCACGCCACAACTAGAAAGAAGCCCACCTGCCACAGCCAAAAATAAAGATAAATAATAATAACCTTTAAAAAATAATAATAAATAAATAAATATTCCAAAATGAGTAAATATACTGATGTCTGGGGAGACAGAGTTCTCTGTGAGAAAAAAGGGAGATATGAATACAGAACAGGGAGAGGTAAAGAACACTGTGATATTAAATTTTAATTACAGATATGAATATGAACTCTTTTTTTTTTTTTTTTTTTTTTTTGCAGTACGCGGGCCTCTCACTGTTATGGCCTCTCCCATTGTGGAGCACAGGCTCCGGACGCGCAGGCTCAGCGGCCATGGCTCACAGGCCCAGCCGCTCCGCGGCATGTGGGATCTCCCCGGACTGGGTCACGAACCCGTGTCCCCTGCATCAGCAGGTGGACTCTCAACCACTGTGCCCCCAGGGAAGCCCTGAACTCTAATTTTTAAGAATATGAAATTATTTATTTCTTAATCTAGTCTGCTGAAAGGACAAACAGCAACCACACTAAAGGAGCAAAGAATACACCTGTTGCCCAGATCTTGGTTTTTAAATACCATTTACCCCCAAAGGAACTAGGTTCTTGAAGAAAATAGTGGTTCATTCTAGGCCTGGGACAGGGCAAGTACAAGATGAACATGGGACATCTTTTTATGCCACAACATGAGAAAATGCTTTAAAAGAAAATATGGAAATGTTAAAAAGGCACAGGAGGGACTTTCCTGGTGATTCAGTCGATAAGACAGCCAAAATAAATAAATATTAAAAAAAAAAAAAAGGCACAGGAGCCAGCTTGAAGAAGCTCCCACTGCCGAAATCTGGGACAACTGAGCATCAAAATAAGTAGCAACAATAATGGATTAAGACCCATTCACTGAAGTTTGAAAAATCCATTACTCCATCCTACTAATTAAAGAAAGAGAGACAGAGGAGGGAAATCTATATTCCTTATAGAAGAATGCCAAAAAAAACCCAAAAAACAAAATAGCGACTTCCCTGGCAGCCCAGTGGTTAAGACTCTGCGCTTCCAATGCAGGGGGCACAGGTTTGATCCCTGTCCTGGATCAAACTAAGATCCTGCCTGCCATGCTGTGCGGCCAAAAAAACAAAAAAAGAAGAATGACAACTAACATGTAGCAGGAATAAGAGAGTTAGAACATTACCATTTTCCAACTAACAGTAATTAGTGAGTTGGTCAAATATCATCAATGGGTGCTTACAACATTTGATGAAAACTTTGACGAGAAACGTGATATTTTAAGTCTAAAAATATTCCTCTCAAATTATTTACTTACAATAGGAAAAATAAAACTTCACGGTGGAAAAATCTGGCAATAACATTTAATCAGGTGATCAGTTATTGGGTTGGCCAAAAGATTCGTTCGGTTTTTTCTGTAAGCTGACTCTAGTAGCGCTTAGTTGTCTTTAACTTCATTCGAAACAATTTTGTTAGATTATATTGTGACAGCTGTCATATCAGCATGGATTAAAAAAAAACTTATCAAAATTGGTGAATTTTTGTGTAGCCGTTTTAATATTGAAGATGGAAGAAAAAAAGCAACATTTTTGGCATATTATGCTTTACTATTCCAAGAAAGGTAAAAACGCAACTGAAATGCAAAAAAAGATTTGTGCAGTGTATAGAGAAGGTTCTGTCACTGATCAAACGTGCCAAAAGTGGTTTACAAAGTTTCATGATGGCGATTTCTCGCTGGACAATGCTCCACGGTCGGGTAGACCAGTTGAAATTGATGGTGATTAATCAAATCGAGACATTAATTGAGAACAATCGATGTTATACCACGTGGTAGATAGACGACATACTCAAAATATACAAATCAAGGGTTGAAAATCATTTGCGCCAGCTTGGTTATGTTAATCGCTTTGATGTTTGGATTCCACATAAATTAAGCGAAAAAAACCTTCTTTCCACATGTGATTCTCTACTTAAACATAACGAAAACGTTCTGCTTTTAAAACAAATTGTTACGGGTGATGAAACATGGATACTGTACAATAATGTGTAACTAAAGAGACTGTGGGGCAAGCAAAATGAAGCACCACCAACCACACCAAAGGCTGGTCTTCATCCAAAGAAGGTGATGTTGTGTATATGGTGGGACTGGAAGGGAGTCCTCTATTATGAGCTCCTTCCGGAAAACCAAACGATTAATCACAAGAAGTACTGCTCCCAATTAGACAAACTGAAAGCAGCACTCGATGAAAAGCATCTGGAATTAGTCAACAGAAAACACATAATCTTCCATCAGGATAATGCAAAACCGCATGTTTCTTTGATGACCAGGCAAAAACTGTTACAGCTTGGCTGGGAAGTTCTGATTCATCCCCCGTATTCACCAGACATTGCATCTTTGGATTTCCATTTATTTCGTTCTTTACCAAATTCTCTTAATAGGAAAAATTTCAATTCCCTGGAAGGCTGTAAAAGGCACCTGGAACAGTTCTTTGCTCAAAAAGATAAAAAGTCTTGGGAAGATGGAATTATGAAGCCTGAAAAATGGCGGAAGGTTATTAGAAGAATATGGTGAATACAATGCTCAATGAAGTTCTTGGTGAAAATGAAAAATGTGTCTTTTATTTTTCCTTAAAAACCAAAGGAACTTTTTGGCCATCCCAATATATCACCAGCAATGCAACTGACATCCTGTGCTTTATGATATGATGCTTCAAGAAAACAACATAATTCATAAGTATTCTTACCAAAAATACATTCATCTGATTCTAAGCGTGAGGAAATAATTAGACAAACTTAAAGAATATTCTAAAAAGCCATATGCCTATACTCTTCAAATATTTCATAGTTATGAAACATAAAGAAAAATTTAAAAACTGCTCCATATGACAGGCAACTAAAGGCTCATAACAACTAAATGTAATGTACATAGCCTTAGAAGGGGAAAAACTGTTATAAAGAATATCAGGGGGAAATTGCTATAAAGAATACTATAGGAATAATGGCAAAAGCCAAATGGAAATATTCTGGAATTGATAATTTTACCATGGTTAGGTAAGAAAATATTCTTATTTTTAGAAGATACACAATTATTTAGAGGAAAGGGGTCATGATGCCTGCAATTTTTTTAAAATGGTTCTGCAAAATCATTACCATATGCAGAGAGTAATAAAGCAAATGTGGCAAAACATTAATAATAGGTAAATCTAGATGAATGGTAATATATTCATTCATTCATTCAGTTCATTGTACTATACTTGCAACTTTTCTAAGTTTGAAATGTTCCCACACACACAAATTCTTTAAAAAGGAAGGATGATTTACAGTAGCATCAAATACCTAGGGAAAATCTAGTGTAAGACCTTTACACTGAAAACTATGTCTAAGAGAATTAAAGAAGGCCTAAATAAATGGAGAGATAGACGATATTCAAATACTGGAAGACTCGGGATTATAAAGAAATCAAATCTCATCAAAGCAATCTATAGATTCAAAGCAGACACAAAATCTTATCAGGTTTCTTGGGGAAAATGACTAGTTGATTTAAAATCTATACAGAAATGCAAAGGGCCAGAAATAGTCAAGATAATCTTGAAAAAGAAAGTGGGATGTTTATTCTACCATACATCAAGACTTATTATACAGCAGCTTAAGTTAAGACAATGAAGTATTATTGCTAGGATAAACAAATCAGTGAAACAAAAGTCCAAAAGGAAATTCAAGAAATTGAAATAACTGGGGTATATGCACAATACAGTACAAATGAGCTGTAAAAAAACAATGAGGAAGCACTCTATGAACTGATAATACTGATTTCTAGGAGATATTGTTAAGTTTAAAAAGCAACGTCCAAAACAGTATATACAGCATATCACTTTTTGTGTCAGAAAGAAGGGAAAATGAGAAAACTTACAGAGATCTGCTTATTTCTGCAACAAGAAACTCAGAAAGAATAAATCAGAAAACAATGAAATTGGTTAACTACAAGGGATGCTGAGAAATGGGATGGAGTGATAAGGAATAGAGTGACACTTCTGATATACCTTTTTGTAAAGTTCTGACTTTTGGAAGCATAGTAATTTTACAACCATTCAAAAATATTGATATATCACTGAAGGAAGGGAACTGAATTTAAACAGAAACAAATGAATCCAACTGTATTTCGAATGAATAATATTACCATTGAGAAGAGGGGGGGTAAAAATAACCACACACACACAAAAAATTCTAATCCAAATAACTTTTGAAGAGTTTCCAACTACATACCTTCAGTAAAAGGGAATCTCATCTTGCACTCTTTATTGTAGGTTTGTTTTCTAGAGTAGTATGGGTATAGAAATCCTGAAGATTATAGGATTAAGGAAAAAAAAATTAATATTGCTGGGAGCCAGGTTCTCACTGAGGCAAACAGGAAACAAATTTAGAATCAGGAAAAGGAAAAAAACTCTGTGGAGTTGGAATGAAACTGGAAGTATCAGTATAGGCATTGTGGACTTTAGACGTGATACCCTAAGAAGGACAGACTTTTATAATGTTCCAGCCAGAAATGTATCACCTGAATCTAATCATAAGAACCCATCAGAAGTCCAAATTAAACAATATTTTATAAAATAACTAGCCTGTAGTCTTCAAAATTGATAATATCATAAAAAAAAAGAAAGGCTGAGAAACTTACAAATTAAAGAATTCCAAGAGACATGACAACTAAATGCAACAAATGGTCCTGGACTAGTTCCTATGCCAAAAAAAACAAATACGATAAAAGACATTATTGGAAGAGTTGACAAAAGCAGAATATGGACTACAGATTAAAGCATTGTATCATGGTTAAACTTTCCATATTTGATAAATGTGCTGTGGTTACAGAAATACACACTAAAGTACATTCTTAGGAGATACTCACTGAGGTATTGCTTGTGTAAAGGGGCATGATATATACAACCTACTCTCAAATAGTTCAGAAAAAGACAAATTTTGTATCAATATATAGAGAGAGCTAACTTCAAGGAACAAGTTAACTAACAATTTAATGGGGAAAAAGGCACGCAACTGACACATCATTAACCCCTAATTTTGAAAAAGAGAAAAGGAGTAGGTAAAGATCAAAGTAGTGGGAAATGTTCTTTGGGAAATAACATACATTCAATCTCATCCATTTTCAGAAATCCTTGTTTGAGTGGTTTTCTACAAGCACAATACACGGTGGGAAAAAAAGTGCTCTGAAGCAAGACCCTTGGTTTGCAGATTCTACACACAGTAGCTTTGTGACTTTAGGCTTGTCACTTAACCAGCCTTGGCTTCAGTTACCTCGCCTAAAAATGTCAGTATTATCTTACCAGCCTAAACCGGAATCATCTTACCAGCACAAACCAAATTGTCAGGTCTAAGATCTGCATTACTCACATACGCCTCCATCTGATTCTCCAAGTAATCATGGCCTAGGAACCAGTGTAAGCTAGGTGAATTCCAGTTTCTAAACCGAACTTTTACATCACCAACAGAATAAAAAGGCCCTGGATTGTGCTTTAAACGCCGTGACTCAAAACATGTACTACACAGGCCATGACACAATCTTATAAAGATGATCAAGAATAACTGATTGTCTTATCTGTGTACCACCCTAATACAATAGTAGGGTGTATTTCCTACCGTGAATCCGAGTTTCAGCATTCCTGAAACCACGCCTCCCGGAGAAATCCAGGAGATATCAGAAAAACCTCTCAAGGGGGCGCGGAGAGAGATCCCGGATAAACCAGGACAAGCTTCCAAAACCAAAACGAAAACCCAAACAAACAAACATTCTAAAACAAAAAACAAAAAAACACTTGTTTCGTCCCCTCCAGCTATGCAGCTGCACCCAAAAGAGAAGCACTAGATTAGCATCATATGCATTTCATTCCTTTTCTTTTGCAATACTAGCTGCCCGCCTATAATAAACAGACCTTGTGCTCAGGGGAGAATTTACTTCCCCGTCCAGTAAAAATGAAGTTCCTTATTTTCACTAACAACGAAAGCCGTCTTCAATCAATACCCACCCTCCCTGGGGAGACCAGACACTCCTCTCCCCGCCACCTCCTGCTGCCCGCCTGACGCCCCACACCCCAGAAATCGTCCCACTTTTCGAGCCCCTGCTGCACGGGTCGCGAGGCTCTGGGGGAAAGCGGAAGAGACCGGGGGTGCGGCGTACACACCCGGAGGGGCGTCCGGCACGGCCAGCGAGCCCCAGGCTACCTCGGCCGGCCCGGGGCTCGCGAAGGCGGAAGGGGTGCGGTGAGCTCCGCGCCACCCCCACTTACCCACTTTGTCTTTCCCGTACATGTGCCCGGCCACCTGATGCGAGAGGGGCACGCAGCCGTTGAGGAAGCGGAGCCTGCCACCCGCCGGCTTCAGGGTGCCCTCGCGGGAGGTCTCGCCCGCCGGTGGGGTCCGCATTTCTGGGGGGCCGGGCGCCTCAAGCCGGAGAGGGGATGGCGGCTCCGTTGCCATAACGGAGAGCTGAAGCGGCAACAGCAGCGAGAGCAGGGAAGAAAATAAGGCGGAGGGAGGGGACGCCGGAGAACCCGGGGGTCGCTCAGGCTCGGCCGCGAGGAGGCCCGGGGGTTCCTGCGGCTGGTGCCCTCTGTGGCCCAAGGAGGGGGCCCATGACGCCGCGAAGGCGCGGGCTCGCCCTGCCCAACTCTCGGCGGAGCGCGCCTCTCGGCTCCCGTTGCTCAGCCGCCGCAGCCGCCGACCCGGGCGCAGCCCAGGAGACTGACCCCAGCGGATGAGCGGCGTCGGCGGTGGCGCCCCGCGCTCCCCGGGGCCTTGACGGCGACGGCGGCCCCACCTCCCGTGCCCCCGCCCCCTCCCGCCGTCCTCCAGTCCCCTTAGCTGCCGCGCGCGCGTCAGCGCCGCCGGCACCGCCGCCTCAGCCGCGAGCTTCCTACTGCGCGACCCACGGCCGCCGCCGCTACTGAGCATGCCCAGAGGCCGCCAGACGGGACCCCCGCGGCAGGGCGCGCGCTCGGCGCTGCCGGGGCGAGCGGAAGGCGACCTGGATGAGGCGACCAAGCTCGCGACTCTTCTCATTCCCACCCGGTTGGCCTTACGGTTCTGCCAGGGCTGGTGTGCCTTCATTCATTCAGTGCGCGCTTCAGCGCTTCCCGGAGTTAAGCTCAAAGACATCAGGGGCTCCCAGTTGTGAGGGGCAGTCAGTCACGCGTTAGGAGAGTTGGGAGGCAGTAGCGGTGCCCAGGGAGGCTTGGAAGACCACCCTTTAACTGCAATTACCTCCCTCCTCCAACTCCCACCCTGCACAGATACAACAGGAGTAAAAACAGGCAGCTTCTTAGAAGACGCACCTCCAAAACATCCCTCAAGTAATCCTATCCTCCCTCCCCAAATTGCTGCCCCTAAACAGCTAATTAAAAAAATTTGAAACCGACACTGATTTCAGACTGTAGAAGATAGGGAATAATCTTAATTTTTTTTAAGTGAGCACATTTTTTTTTAAGAAATGAGCCGTTTTTATCTCTCTCCCACTCGACCCTTAGCGCAAGTTCCAAGGTGATCAAGGAGAATTGGGTGGAAGGCAGAGAAAAGGGATGGACGCTGGGAGCGAGGGGGAGATTCTGGGATGGGACACCACAGTTGGTTCCTGTGTCCGGCATTTCAAGTGAAAACTGAACCTGGCCTTGCAGGTACCAGACTAAGCAAGAAAATTCTGGGTAAAACCTTAGATATCTGATTATGGCAAGTGTTATATCAGCACACACACCCCCTGCCCCCACAAATCCGCACACCTGGGAGAGACGTAAAACCTGGTCCGGATTCCTTATTCCAAAGGCCCGTCCGCTGGGCTCCAGGACCGAGCCCCTCAGGATTGCGCAAACTCAGTTGCTACCTCTCTTGGTCTTTTCCTCCTCCCACCTCTTACGGCTGTCAAAATCCGGACTCAGGACTTCCTAAAGGCCCGGAACGCAGCTTCGCGCATGCTCAGCATCAGCCCGGCTGCTTAATACACACGTGCTTACGGCCTATCGCGGCGCCTGCGCAGTCGCAGCCTGCAGTTCGCCCTTAGGACAGACGTCTGTTTTACCTTGACTCCCGCAGTCCACTCGAGCCGGTCTGTGCTCAGTGTCTTGTGTACATTCTTGCAAGCGACGGCGCCATGAGTATGACTTCCAGCGTACGAGGTGAAGTGGGGCATGGGAGCGGGTGAGGTTGGCGGCCTGCGCACCGGTTGCAGCTCCCTCGGCACCTCTTCGGGCTATTACGGCTGCCCTGCGTTCCCGCCAGTCTCGTAACCTTGAGATGGAGAAGGGCAAGCGCTCCGCGGACCTGCGGACACCTCGGGCCACACGGGGCAAGGGGGCCAGGTCAGGGTATGATCCGGGGCAAAAGTGGCGTGGGGGCCATGCAGGCATCTACCCAGGTCTGGGTAGTCCCCTAACTATACCGCTGCGCTGCTAGCTTTTCTTGTTCTTCCCTGAGACTCCTTTCTGTTGTGTCACAGGGCCTGGAAAAAAAAGGAAAGGTGAAAACAAAAAACAAAAACCCTCTTCCCCCTTCTCCACATTTAAATTACCGTGGAGTGAGAACGTAGATTTCCTGCAGCCCTCAAGCGATGCATGACTAATCACAGCTTAGTTTTGCACATTTTTTAAAGGGAAGGCACCCAATCCGAGGTCTTCAGTTTTCCCAGGGTTTTTTGTTGTTGTTTTTTGTTTTTAATGCCTCTGGCATCTGGACCTCGGTGGCAGTAGTCCAGGAGAGAGGATTGAAAACTGAGCTCATTGAGCCTTCACCTTTCTCAGCCTTGCTTCCCTTGTGCTAGTACCTAGCGTTTGGAAATGTTACTTCACAGAAGGTCCGATTAAAATTAAGAGACTTTCTAGAGCTTCACTTTATAACAATTCTTGGTGGTAGTATAATTAATATAATAGTTTGTACCGCTACGGGATACCTGTGATCTTTGCCCAGGTATAAAATACCACCCTCAAGGTTTGGTTACCTGTAACAGTAGTTAGGTAAAGGTAGATTGTCCAGAAATTAATTTAAAATAGTCTATTTGATTCATTTAGTAAATATTGAGCATCTGGAGTACCAGGTTCTGTAAAAGGTGCCTACTAACTTGGCCCTAATTTTGTAATAGATTCTATAAATTGGAGAATTCCACTTGTTGCGAAAAGTTATCTGTCAGAGTGAGGGTGATAACCCATGACATTTTTAAGTTACTAATGCGGTATATAGGAGGTGATTATTTGCAAAACGTATTTCAAAGGATACTCATCTTTAGACTCCTTTAAATAGAGGCACCTTCGTACATTTAAAATAGGGAGTGATTTTTATTGTAAAAAAAAATTTTCTGAGGAATAAGACAATTGTGTAAAATAAGATATTCATGTGACTTGAGCCACTGATAATCTTATAGGAAGACAGTTTGCACTTGTGTGATATGGGACAAAAGATTCCAAAGTGGTTTTTTTTAATGTGGAGTCATTTTGTATAATTGGGCACTAAACTCTATTTAGGTAGCATACTATTGAAATGTGATATAGGTGAACCCTAAGACTCTTACGACTATAAGCTAATCTTTCTTGTAATCAAGACAAGTTTGTTATTTTTTTGACCTAATTATATGGGAATCCAAAGGTGACTTTCCCATTATTTTGCCATTTTCTAAGGGATAGGAAATTGCTTCGTCAATTGGGTTATTAGCTTAAACTTTAGGTACTCAACTTTGTTATGAGAACTACTTTTTTCCGGCTGTGTTGGGTCTTTGTTGCTGCATGCGGGCTTTCTCCTAGTTGCAGCGAGCAGGGGCTATTCTTTCACTGCCGTGCATGGGCTTCTCATTGCAGTGGCTTCTCTTGTTGCAGAGCACGGGCTTTAGGTGCGCAGGCTTCAGTAGTTGTAGCACGCGGGCTCAGTAGTTGTGGCTCACGGGCTCTAGATCGCAGGCTCGGTAGTTGTGGCACATGGTCTTAGTTGCACCACAGCATGTAGGATCTTCCCAGACCAGGGCTCGAACCTGTGTCCCCTGCATTGTCAGGCGGATTCTTAACCACTGCGCCACCAGGGAAGCCAAAGAAGTGACTACTTTTTATTTCACCTAAAAGCATAAGGACTGTTGTGAGGACAATGGGCAGGGACCCCAAAGCCTTTGTAAATCACTTCTACCAGTGCTTTCTTCCTCAGATATAGTGGTGTGGCAAGGTAGGGACGGAATATCTGTTTTGTAATGTTTAGATCTCAAATTGTTCTACTGTCAGTGTTTAAACCAAACCTGTTCATTCCTATAGATTGAAAATCAATTTAGATCTTTTGATTTGGGGGAAGATGACCATGACTTTTCTCAGTTAAGTAAGTGAATTATATATTTTTTTTATAATTTGTGTGTATATTATATAATGGTATTTGGCAATGGTAAGCACTATATAAGTATATGTTAAATAAAAAATGAAAGGGTGTGTATGTGCATGCAGAATTCTTGTTTATGTTCAGGAAAAAAATAATGGGTGGGTTAGAAATAAAATGAATGGAGCTCAGGTCAGGACATGAATCTGGGAAAGGCAATGAGGATGAGTGATTGGAATGGTAATCCGAAGATCCCAGTCAGTGAGATGGCTTTTGATGCCCATTTGGTCGATATTACCAAACTTCCTTTTTCCTTATTGAGGTATAATTGACATACTTATACCAAACTTATTTTTTATGTGATACCAAATATTGATTACAGTTTTAGAAACTGTAATAAACATTAAGAAACATTAAGTGCCTTTCACTGCTACAGAGTCCCCGTTCTCTAATGACCCCTCCTCATACCCAATAGATGACCTCTAGGAAGTTTACTAAACTTCTTGCTCCTTAATACCTCCAAGACTCATTGACTCTGCTCTCATCCTTAATCCCTTCCCTTCTATTTGCAAGGAAGAGATTATCTGAGGCTGTTCTCTCTATATCATCCAGATGCCATTTTCTCCTGCTTCCTTAAGCTCTTGCCTCAGTAATGATACCAATTGCTCTTAATTCTTCTGTCCTCTCACAGGGATTTTCTTGTCTTCAGCCCAAAGTCACTCATAATTCACCCTCATTTAAAAAAAAAAGCCAACTAAACCAAATATTTTTAAAGGCCTTCCTTCTTCCTGCTGTCCCCTCAAGTCACTTTTTTCTTCATATTTTGCTTTACCCTCCAGTTACAAAATAGGCATTAGTCTATCTGCCTGTGCTTTATTGTACTTCCCAAACCCTGAGCACTACAATGCTTGTAACCAAAACTAAATTTCATAAGTTCTTATTCTCTGACTGTTATATCGTTGTCTCTTTTGTTGAAACTAACGCATAATTTTCCAATCCATTTAACTTCAACATATAAAAATACTGTTTGGGTTCAATAAATTTATTGAGTCATTTAAAATAACTATTCAAGGGTTTGTTTTTATCTGAGAAGGAATGTGCAGATCATACTGTGAATAAAGGAGTTAGCTCCTATGGGTTATGAACAAAAAATAATAGGGGCTGTAGATGAAACAAGATTGGCAGTGAGTTGATACTTGTTGGAGCTGGGTGAGGGTAAATGGGAGGTCATTACAGTATTTTCCGTGTATGTCTGAAGGGTTCCATAATGAAGTTTTATTTTTAATCTCAGGAAGTATTGAAATTCCACAGTTTGATACAGTAGGTTAAGATGAGGCCAAAGAGAAGTCATTTGGTGTAAGAGCAATGTGCTAGTAGGATGGACAGAGGGAGTTGCAAATTCAGATTAGGAATCTATTATTTCTTTTTACTTAACTAACATTGAACACTGCCTGTGCACCAGGCCTTGAGAGAAAAACGTTACCAGGCACAGCCTACCAATCTGAGGGGGACCTAAGGGAGGCAAAGATTTAAACACAGCTCCCCTCCCCACCTCCTGAGGTGGAAGGAACATTCTGATTCTATGGCAGTTGACACTGGGTAGGAGAGGACAGTTTGGGGCTACCAAAGGGGCTAAAGGAAAAGAAGCAGGGTGAGATTTCTGTCTTAGCTTAAAGCAAAATGATTTCCCACAGTAAAGAAATGAGTTATAAATATGGGTGTGGGATTTGGGAACGAGTTGATGTTTTCTCTATCTCTGAATAATCCTAAGAGAGAAAACCAAAGATTATACAAAGATTGCCAGGGGAAGAGTAAGAAAGGGAGGGATTATTTAGAAACGTATTTTTTGTATTTTCTTTATATTGATGTATTCATGGTATTTGTATAGATAGAGAGCATTGTTAAGCAAGGTAGGGGCTTGATCTAACTATAGGAACACTATACCTTGAGAGAGGTGTACAGAAAAGGGAAGTAAGGATAAAGTAGAAGAGGCAAAAATAAGGCTTAGGATATTTCTGGACACCAGTTTTGAAAGAATGTCTGAAAGGTGCCAACTGAAATATCTTTAGAAATTGGGTCTTGATATAGTCCCTTGTTCAACCTGAGATGGTGTCTGTTCTTAATAGGCATGTACACTATCAAGAACTAAATGTTACTTGGGTTTTATTGTTTGTTTACTGTCTTGGGTTTTCAATTCTTTCTCTATTGTAATTGTTGACTTTTGAATCCATCATCATTCTTGTCTATCTCCATATAGTTTCCTTTTCTTTCTTTTCCCTAGAGTTGCCAGTGGCATCCATAGCTTTTTGCCAGAAAAGACTGATTCAGGCTACAGTAATGAAATGATAAAACAGCAACATTTTTCTTACTCTGGGAACTTTACATTTGTCTCTAATGAGGTTAGAGAATTAGAATTTGGGAATGGGGGAGGGATGGAAATTGTTTTCTTAAGACCTTATCTGGCTCTGTGAGTCTAAAAAACTCATTGGAGCAAACGCAAAGCCATTTCCTAGCACACATATGGTGCTATGACATTTATAAAGGTTCATCAGTGACCCTCCTTAGGGGGTAGGGTCACAGAGTGCATGTTTTGATTCCCCACAGGGCAGCCACTCTTGGATAATATCTAGAGTTCCCTCTGTGTCAGTTATTCTGTCATTTCTTCCACCATCAAAAAAATCGAAGGGAAGTAAAGGTTTTTAAAAAGTCACCATATGGATTCAGTTGGTAGTAATGAGAAAGGAGAATAGAAGGATATTTTGATGGCTGAGAAAGATTCTTCTGGCCTATCATAAATTTCAGGTAGAAATTCCTATAGGATTTTTTTTTTATATCATGAGACCAATTATCCTAACCAATTGTAGTTGTTCTTTGGATCTCAGGCCTTTATGTAATATGTAGGCATCATTAAAACAAATCTGATAGAGATTACTTCAAACTTCACCTCAAAAGTAAGGTGTAGGGCTTCCCTGGTGGTGCAGTGGTTGAGAGTCCGCCTGCCGATGCAGGGGACACGGGTTCGTGCCCCGGTCCGGGAAGATCCCACATGCCACCAAGCGGCTGGGCCCGTGAGCCATGGCCACTGAGCCTGTGCGTCCGGAGCCTGTGCTCCGCAACGGGAGAGGCCACAACAGGGAGAGGCCACAACAGGGAGAGGCCCACGTACTGCAAAAAACAACAAAAAAAGTAAGGTGTAACTAAGATCAACAGCATTTAGGGAATTGTATTATTTCAGTCTTTTGGGATATTTCCCTCTTTTAAGTTTATACTAAGGATTTAACATTCAGCAAACATAATTGAATATATATATGCAAAGCAGTATTTTAGCCCATTTTGTGATAGGTACATTAACTATTCAGAGTGGCTTTCCATTAGCTAAGAAGTAGATTGCTCTAACTCCTGACATTTTCTCAAGGAACTTCCATGGTAAAAAATGCATCAGAAAGGAAGATCATGAATCAAGCTAGAAATCAGTAAAGTTTCAGCCCTGCTTGGAGTTGCCACAGAATGATACCATGAAGCAGCACTAAGGCAGGGAATTCTCTGGTGGTCCAGTGGTTAGGACTCCAGCTCCAGGACTGGAGCTTTCACTGCTGTGGGCTCCTGTTCAATCCCTAGTTGGGGGAATAAGATCCTACAAGCTGTGCAGCGCAGCCAAAAAAAAAAAAAAAGAAAGAAAGTATCCCTTACCAATGAGAAAAAATGATGACATTCGTAATAAAACAAATTTTAAAAAATAATAAATAAATATTTAAAAATTCAGGGCAAATCTACACAAGGTGTGTAGTTTAAAGTATATTTCAATGAAGCCAAAGGTTTGAAGCTATCAAATGACTTATTAACTTTTCTCAGTCATACAGTATCTGGGAAGGGCATAAAGTTAATGTTTATTTTATATAGCAGGGAGGAATAAAACTGTTGTGTGGTCAGGAAAACAAACTAAATTTTTTCATAGAGAAAAATAACTGTGGTTGAAAATAGAATCCAAGGAACATGCTAATTAGGAACACTTGATGAAAACTAAATTATTAAATAAGCTAGAAGAGAAGACCGAGATAAAAGGAACTAAGTGTGAGAGTGGTTGTTCCTTTCCATTAGAGTTTTGTAAGAATGAACTCCAATTTTATGTAAGGAACTATTAGGTTCAATGATTAATCACATTAGTACAATAAGAAATTTGACTCAGTAGTGCAAGTAAGCCATACAGTTAATTATTCATTATATGTTTTTATTTGGTCTTGGAATGTGTTTTTTGTACTTGTCTCTCTAGGGCTTTATTTGATAGTCTGGGAACTTATTTCAAACACTGTGAAGATCTGACTTAGGAAATGCTGGGACGCAGTCCAGTGTGTTTATCCTGACCCCTGTTCAACTTCTTCCTGCAGTCCACTCCATGCTGGGAATAGACAACTCTCCTCTGAGACTGAGGCTAACCAGACTATGCAGAACTCTCTCCTCTCCAGAATTCTCTGGAACTGGGGTAGTTGTTAAGTGCTTGGATTTCTAAGGGATCCTTGAAAAGCTACGTGAACAGAATAAATAGATGGCCTATTAGTCAAGCAAATAATTGCACAGAAAAACGTCCTTAAATTTAAAATGAAGTTTGTAGGGAATTCAGATCATCCACTGGTGGATAATGGAAATTTAGAATTTGTTAAAGGAGAATCTAACTAATTATATTATGTTTTCTATAAAATTAGTACCTTCTGAGTTTTATTTTAATGAGACACTTAGAAATTAAAAAACAAAAACAAAGCTTTTGAATGACTTGAAGCCCAGAATGCTGGTGGATATATTCCTCTGAATGTTTAATATTAAGGGTTGGTTTTGTTTTATTTGTCCTTTCTTTTTCTTTGGATACCAGTTCTGTTTGTGGTTATGCATTTTTAAATGACTAAAGGACCTACTATTTAAATGAACTCTGGGACTTCCCTGGCGGTCCAGTGGTTAAGACGCCACTCTTCCACTGCGGAGGCTACAGGTTCAATCCCTCGTCAGGGAACTAAGATCCTGCATGCTTCAGGTGTGGCCAAAAAGAAAAACAAAGAACTCTGATGAATCATTTTGTTAACATAATCACCTCCTGATTTTTAGAGGGATGAGGAGGGTCTTGTTTGTAATCTGATTTTTTATGGTCTTATTAGTAATCTGAATTTTTATATGTATCTTTTTTTTTAAAGCAATAGGTATCTGCAGGCTCACAGGTTATTTTAAATCTATTTATGAACACTTTAAAAAGATTACTAAACTTTGTTTCTTCTCCAATTATAAAATAATTTTTAAGTTTCCCTCTTCTATCTTAACTTAGCTAACAATACTGAAAAGAAAATACACAATTGCCTCAGTAAGGGCTGGGGAAGGTTTTAACAAGGGACTACTTCACCAGTGTGTTCTGATCATTTTTTTAATTGTAAACACCATTGACTGTTGGGATGCTTAGTACTCAAAAACTGGATTTCCTGAACGTTCGTGTTAGATTATTGGTATAGATTTTGGTTTTGATAATCATTCCTGTTTTCCTTCCCTGCTCTAGTTGAATGGATTGCAGCGGTTACCATTGCTGCTGGGACAGCTGCAGTTGGTTATCTAGCTTACAAAAGATTTTATGTCAAAGATCATCGCAACAAATCTATGGTAAACCCTCACATCCAGAAAGACAACCCCAAGGTAGTACATGCTTTTGACATGGAGGATTTGGGAGATAAAGCTGTGTACTGCCGTTGTTGGAGGTCCAAGAAGGTAAGAGAAGCAAGTCCTTTATGCCAGTGCCGTCTTTAATGCAGCATTTCGTTTAAACTATCTGCCACACTGGTACCATCAAATATCAAGATATCCCTTCTCCTTTGCTTCCTTTTTTCTATGGATTCTGTTTTTCTCTGTTTTCTGTGTACTCTTCAGGAATATATTTACTAAAATGTATAACCACCATGCAGTGAAATTGCATCGTACCCTCGTCGAGTTAGGCAAATATAACCACATTCTTGGCCAAAGAAGAGAGAAAAATCCCTTTATTTACGCTTAGAATTTCCTCCCCAAGTGGGTGTTAGCATTCAGTATCCCAGGAAAAGGAGTATGCAGCCTAAAAACAAAGAGAAACAGAAGAGGTCATTTTTTTTCCCCTTGAGATTTCAAGCTCCTAGATTCTAGTACAAGTTTTAGAAATATCAAGAGAAACTTTTGGAAAATTGCCCCTGAAAATTTCTTACCTGGTACATATGTATTGACCCTGTATCCTAAGGTTTTTTTAAGCTGCAGCTCCTATATTTAAATATCCAACACAGGATTTTTTTGTATCTTTATTTTCTTTTGTGAGAATTGCATTTTATCAAGTTCCGTCTGGAATTATCTCTGTGATACCTGCAGCTTTTAGATAGCGATGACAGCTGGTGATCTGAAGATGGTAAAATGCTCTCCTAAGGTCATCTTGAAAAGCTTCATACATTGAATAACTTCAGAATTTCTGGTATATTTAGAGAAATATGGTGAAATACTGTGTATACTGCCACTATTAACATTTAAATAAAATGGATTTTACTAAAGATGACACTATAAGGCCTAAGAAAATAGACAATAAAAATGATGTATCTATTTCTGAAAGCATGTATGTCAGGGACCTCTTCCCACAGCGGAAAGCCATTATCACAAATCACATGTCACAGATAAGGAAGAAGTCACATACCAGGTAACGGAAAGCATATTACTCTAACCCCCTTCTCCGGATGCAATTGATACTGTATAATCCAGTGGTGATAGACCGCTTAGATTATGTCATTGTGTCTGAAAACTGCTTGATGAACATGTGGAATATGAACCAAAAATTAATAGTCCCATTACAGAAATTGTTCCTTAAGAAGAGCACTGTTCATTTGGAGTGTGGGATTGTTTTTAAGTACTAGTGGAGTTGCTAGAAAATAATCCTCAATAATATTCTGTAGACTAGATCTGGTTTGATTTTTAAAAATTAACACCTATAATAGGTTTCATTCTCTTGTTGCTCACCAAAATATAAAAAGTAATACCTTTAGGGGTTTCCCTGGTGGCGCAGTGGTTGAGAGTCCGCCTGCCGATGCAAGGGACACGGGTTCGTGCCCCGGTCCGGGAAGATCCCACATGCCGCAGAGCGACTCGGCCCGTGAGCCATGGCCGCTGCTGAGCCTGCACGTCCGGAGCCTGTGCTCCGCAACGGGAGAGGCCACAACAGTGAGAGGACCGCGTACCGCAAAAAAAAAAAAAAGTAATACCTTTAGAAATTAAGGCATTTCTAAGTCCGGAGTTGTAATAGTTCTTTAGTCAGTGATCTTAAGTAGTTCATTTAGTTTCTATTACTTATATACATGCTTGAGAACAGTTAAATAGTAAAACAGCAGGTATCATAGATGTGTGTAGTAGATGCAGTACGAATGCTTTAAATAAAAGGAAGAGCTTGTTGCACTGTGGGCTAGAATTTTCTGGGAAGGCATAGTGATATATACGTGGGAGTTAAACTGCCCCTGGAAAGATTGGTGGCATTGGAATACACTAGCAAGTATTGGAGACTCTTTCTGTGGGAAAGGACTCATGAGTGAAAGTGGGATCGATGAGGAATCTAGTCTGGTCCTTGCACCTCCCTCCCCGCAGGAATAAGTCCAAATTGAGGAGAGTCTTGAGTACCAGCGTGAGGAATTTGTGCCTCCCAACATGGGGGAGCTTCTTGTCAGGGATTTCAGACATAAAGTTATACTTACACCAGAGTGCTGGCCGTGGGAATGGCGAAGCATGAACAGATACATGAACCATTTTGAGGCAAGGATCAGCCAAACGCAATGACTGATTTGTGCGAAAGATTGTGGGAGGAAGACTAAAGCTCGTGGAAGTATCTTGCTTAAGATAGGATCGTAGGGTTAGAAGAGGTGGTGCCGTCAACGGAAATAAGGAATTCGGGGTGAATGGCTCATTTTCCAGGACACCAATGAGGAGTTCAATTTCAAAGAGTGACACTGAGGTGACATTTGAATGGAAATGTACAGCAGACAGCCTGAAATGTGGGACTAAAGCTGAGACATCAGGGTTGGAGATAGCGATCAGCAAAACTGATGAGTCAAGGGTAGGAATGCAGCAGATCCTTGGTACAGATAAAAATCGAGGGCTAAGTATGAAATCTTGGAGAATTTTCTGCATTTTGTAAAGAGAAGAGCCAAAAAAGGAGATGAAATGGGTCCCAGAGTTAGAAGAAAACTAAGAATATCGTGGCTTCACGGTGGAAAAGGGAAAAGTTTCAAAGAAGGTTTGATTGTGAACATCGGCTTGTGCAAAAGACCAGGAGGTGAATAGACTATTATACTAAGACTGTGGGGTTAAACAATTAGGCAACTGACCTCTTGGTGTCATTTTCACAGAATAATTAGAATAGAAGCTGTGTCCAAATGGATTACAGTATGAATTACTACTAAAGAAATACCTAAATATATGGTATTTCTAAATATATGGCAAAATTTTGGTAAATATGACAGTGAATGGAAAGAAAAAAATATGATGACTGCTTGAGTGAACGCTGAAGCTTACCTTTGAAGCCAAGTAAAGGGCGTTTGCTTTGGTTGGGTGTTTCCAGAGGGTAAAGGGTCAATAAAGCGAATGTGGACTTTTATGGACTAAGATCTCAAGTGTTTCAGGAAGAATCACAAATGGACACAGGCCAAGCTAGTGGTTTAAAAGTTTATTAGACTTTATAAGTCAACAGAACGTTCCAGGATTATTCTTTCATCATACTATTTAGAGTTTCCCTTAGGTAGACTTTAAGGAAAGGAATGCGAGACCAGTCATTTTATTTTCAATTTTCTCAATGTCTTCTTTCTTTTTAAGCTTATCTTTCATACCATTATTAATCCTCTTTGCATCTTTGATTTGTCAGTTCTGAATTTTCCCTGAATCTTGGGCACTTTTTATTACCACATGAGGCGATTCAAAGTTCACTTTGAATATCATTCAAATTATTCTCCAGGCATCTTTGGAATCTCCGCACATTCCTGAGGTTCCTAAGGTTGTCACGCAGGTGCCAAGTCACACACTTACATGCCTGTCCACAGAAGGCTTGATACCTTTGATTAGATGGCTATATGGAGTTTATGTTCAGTAATTTTTTCCTCATACACCAGTTGTGTTTCTAATACAACAAAATTTAAACTCCTATCTAAAAAAAAAAATTTATGTATTATATAAACTAATTCAGTTTTAATTCATTATTTTTTTTAATTGAAGTATTGTTGATTTACAGTACTGTGTAAGTTTCAGGTGTACAGCATAGTGATTCAGTTTTGGAGGGGTTTTTTTGCTGATTATATTCCAATATAGGTTATTAAGAGCTATTGGATATAATACTCTGTGCTATACAGTAAATCCTGTTGTTTATCTATTTTATGTGTAGTCGTTTGTATCTGATGATCCCACACTCTTCATTTTGTCCCTCCCCCCTCTAATTCATTCTTAAGGTACAGTCACGAGTAACCTGTTGTGGGTTTCTAACATTTTGAGCAGTTTTCTCAGATCTAATGAATCAGATCTCTTAGTCAAGTGCAGAAATTACATGTTTTTAACACACTTCGTTCCTCCTCTCTTCCCCCCGATTGGTGTGCCCTCTGCTGTTTCAGAAACTGGACTGTTTCATAGTATTTCACAAAAGGGTTGTCCCTAAGTGAAGTGAGAAGGAAGGGAACCAATACAAAGGAAATGATTAAAGCAACTACAGGGAAAGATACTATTTGAGACAGTGGTATGTTGAGAGGGGTGGAAGGAAAGGAGAGTACGAGCATAGATTTCGGACTCAGCCTTAGAAAGAAAGAGATAGTCTTACTTTCGAAACAAGGTGAGGGAACATTGATGTCAGAGGGAAGAGTGTGCAACATGGTCTTACTAGATTCCCAGCCCCCACTCATCTTGGGTAGATTATGGCGTTTGCTGAGTTGTATGGTGGCCATTGGGGAGGCAGGAGAGATTTGAACAAGGACAGCAGGAGAAGGCAGACTAAGAGATAATCAAGAAAGAGAGGAAAGGTGAGCCAGTTCATGCCAGGAGCTCAACTGAAATTGCAATGAAATGTAACTGTGTAGAATAATTTTCTTTCCTTAACAACTTCCGGATTTGAGTTGGGTTTTTTTATTAGTGATGGGTTTGTTTTTGGTGGGTGTGTGTGGGAGTGTGGGTGTGTGTGTATGAGTTATGGAAAGTCTCCACCCTATTAATGGTTAGAAATGGGACTTCCCTGGCTGTCCAGTGGTTAAGACTTCACGCTTCCAATGCAGGGGGCGTGGGTTCGATCCCTGGTTGGGGAACTAAGATCCCATAAGCGGCGCAGCGGGGCCAAAAAAAAAAGAGTGGCACTGACTCCATTTCTTCATAGAAACAATATTCTGATCGTTGGTTACATTGCTTGCCCAATTCACACAAAGACAGTCTTGTAGGGCTTCCTTGGTGGCGCAGTGGTTAAGAATCCGCCTGCCAATGCAGGGGACACGGGTTCGAGCCCTGGGCCGGGAAGATCCCACATGCAGCGGAGCCACTGAGCCCGTGCACCACAACTACTGAGTCTGCGCTCCAGAGCCCGCGAGCCACAACTACTGAGCCCATGTGCCACAACTACTGAAGCCCGTGTGCCTAGAGCCCGTGCTCCACAACAAGAGAAGCCACTGCAATGAGAAGCCCGCGCACCACAATGAAGAGCAGCACGGGCTCGCTGTGACTAGAGAAAGCCCGCGCGCAACAGCGAAGACCCAACGCAGCCAAAAAAATAAAATTTAAATAAAAAAAAAAAAAAGGCAGTCTTGTAAAATCTTAATTTTTCTTACATATTTTCCTACTATATCTACTATCATAGGTCTTACTAAAGTAAGTATATAAGAATGGTATAAAATGTCATATTCTCTTGTTTAGTCTCAAAGATCTCATTGCTTTTATTTTCTTTCTCAACCAAAGCAAGCTTGTTTCTCAGAGCAGTTTATAGTAATGAGCCAAATGGCCCCAGGCAACTTCCTTGGAAAATATAATCCAAACTCTAATTAAAAATACAAAGTTTGGCAAAGGAAGCTTCAAAAAAATTTTTTTTAATTTTTGCAAGTAGAAGAGGTAAGTCAAGGATGAACAGTTATTTATTTCCATCTTGAATCACCCTAAAAACAGAAACATTATAACTTGAGATGTGGGACCATTAAAAAGAAACAAGTTTTGTGCTTTTTATGAAGACCCTGACAAGGTTGCTAGCTTTCCAAGTAGAGAGCAAGGATCTCTAGTGTTTTTTACCCCTAAACATTTATTTCCACCTCTTCTCCATACTCTCTCTTCTCTAGTTTTAAAGGTATTTGGGATTCGTAGTTTTCTAATTGGATTAACAAATATGATAGTATATTTTCTGGACATACAGGAAATTCAACCAATTTAATTCACAAACTTTTCTCCAGGATTTGTTAATAGACAAAGGTTAACATCTTAGAACAAATGTTAGAATCATCTGTGAGCTAAACTTTTTTCTCATCAATTTTCTGATTCTTTTATTTTTAAGTATTGATACATGAGCTGAATTAAATATACCCTTTGTGTTTTTTGTAATTTCAGCTCTTGACATTTTTAACACATTTAAAACTTTTAGTGAGTTAATAAAATTCACATTTTCATTATATTGTTATTTAATATAAAAACTGCTATACTTCCTAGATTACGTTTGAAAGTATATATCCACCACATGTTTTTTTTCTCCTGTATAGAAAGGTCAAAAATGAAACAAGGCACTTTCTGGAAAAACACAAATATTGTTATGTAATTTACCATTTGAATTTTAATGCCCAGTAATTACCATTCATTCATTTATACTGTATATCAGAATCATGAATTAATTTTAATAAATACATTCTACTAACACATACAATGTATTAAGAAATTGCTAATCCTATCTTGAAATAACTCATTTTGGCTCTTGGTTGAAAAAAATGTTTAGTCTTTTCATTAACTTAAAATGAGACATATCTAATGGATAAATATGAGAATGCCTAATCTTCACATGAAGTTTGGGAGATTATTCTGACTAGTGTTAAGTGATATAGGAAGTACTATTAAAAGATATCTGTGCCTCTGAGCAGAATGATTTTGAATACGGAGTTTACATTTTAAAGGCATACAAAGCTTTATGTACTTTAAAGAAGCATGAAAGTTTATTAACAAATAGCCAGGATCTCCTTATTTACTACTTTTTTTTTAACTTTTATTGGAGTATAGTTGATTTACAATGTTGTGTTAGTTTCAGGTGTATAGCAAGTGAATCAGTTATACATATACCCACTCTTTTTTAGATTCTTTTCCCATTTAGGTCATTACAGAGTACTGAGTAGAGTTCCCTGTGCTATACTAGTAGGTCCTTACTAGTTATCTATTTTATATACAGTAGTGTGTATATGTCAATCCCAATATCCCAATGTATCCCTCCCCCCACTCACTACTTTTTAAAGAAATATTTTTAGATTGTTTTTTTCTTTTAATCCTTTTTTAAAATTTATTTATTTTATTTATTTGTTTTTGGCTGCATTGGGTCTTAGTTGCTGCACGTGGGCTCTCTCTAGTTGCGGCAAGCGGGAGCCACTCTTCATTGTGGTGCACTGGCTTCTCTTTGTGGTGGCTTCTCTAGTTGCGGAGCACGGGTTCTAGGCGCACAGGCTTCAGTAGTTGTGGCACGTGGGCTCAGTAGCTGTGGCTCGCGGGCTCTAGAGCACAGGCTCAGTAGTTGTGGTGCACAGGCTTAGTTGCACTGCGGCATGTGGGATCTTCCCAGACCAGGGCTCAAACCCGTGTCCCCTGTAATAGCAGGCGGATTCTTAACCACTGCGCCCCCAGGGAAGCCCTAAAGAAGTATTTATTTTTTACTTGTTTACTTTTAAGACCATGATGAAACATGTGAATTTCCATTTTTAGGCAGAACCAGATTATTACAAAATTATATCCTCATTTTAGATGTATGGCTTTCTTATCTTTTGTATATTTCTCTATAGATTTCTCTCCCGTTCTTTATATATGGAGAAAAATAATTTGAGAAAATATATTAGTTTTCTAGTATTTTCAATGTGAGACTAAAATAAAAATAAAAGGGACTTCCCTGGTGGTCCAGTGGTTAAGCCTTCCAATGCAGGGGGTGCGGGTTCGATCCCTGGCCAGCAAGCTAAGATCCCACGTGCCTTGCGGCCAAAAAACCAAAAAAAACCCCCAAAACAGAAGCAATATGGTAAAAAATTCAATGAAGACTTTAAAAATGGTGCATATGAAAAAAAATCTTGAAAAAAAAAAAAAGTTAAATATGCTATTTTAGTAAATTATTTGAGACTTTTAACTTTATGAATATTTCATTTTTCAGAAATGTATTTTATAACCTGTGGGCATAAAACCATACAGTGACGTGTTTTGTGTGTGCTATTTATAAAAATGGAGTTTTTTTTACAATGTAAACTTTTATTCTCACTGTAAAATCATCTGTGTTTGTTTATTAAACATACGTCACTTTGAAATGCTGTTCTTTGCTGTGGGATACATTTCAGTTTGATATTTTATGGGCTGTTTCCTCATCCATGCCAAGAAAACACTGAAAGCTTGGGGTCATGTTTTTGTTGCACGGACTTGTTTTTAATATGAATATACTGTACCATATTTTATTGACAGAAATAATGTAACTTTTATATACATTGAATTTATATTGGCACCCCAAGATAGAATTTATACTTGGAAATATAAGATGTGACGATACCTTGAGTTTTTCTGTAGTTTTTAACTAATTTACCACCTCCCAGAATTATATGCAGATCGTAAAATTAAAATTGAATTTCTTTAACATCAACCCAATATTATTTTAATCTTAGAATAGACAAGTCTCATCAAAGTTTAATATTATGTACCATCATTGTCTAGTTTCAGGTATTGAAAATTATACTTCCTTAATGGAGTAATGGGTGATTTTGCTCTTCAGGCCAGGACTCCTGTTACTTTACTCTTCTAAATAGGCTCAGTTCGTGCCACAGTGTACCTTATACTAAACAGTGAAGCTAGATTCTAAAGTGCAGGTACATTCCAGATATCAAGAATAAAACAAAGATGCTCGCTATCATCATTTGACATGAAATAAAAAATGAAAGGTATAATATAGAAGGAAAAAACAAAATAATATACTGATAATTGTAAAATCCTGAGGAGACACCTAAAACATTGTTGCATTCTTATTTTTATCATTTAACAGTAGGAAGGACATACTTGCAAAAAACAGTGGTATATACACACACACAGACACACACATATATTTATATATATAATATATATCAAGAGTAGTCAGGTATGAAAACATATACCTAATTATAATAACCATAAAACATATAAGGCAGAAATGATCTTATTAGAAAATGCATGAGACCTGAGGATGAAAAACACAAGAGGAATAAAATAGGACGTGGCCAAAAAATTCTCAAGTTTATCTGGAGGAATAAATAGGTAATAAATAAAGTTAGGTAAAGAATAAATAGGAAAGTTTTAACAAAGAAGAGTAATGTGAAGGAAAACCAGCCCTACCAAATATTGAAGCCAATTTTAAACACAGTGATTATCCCATTATAAATATGATAATATGAATGATGAATATGATAATGGAGAACCTGTAAATAAGCATTTTTATATGTAGAATTCATTTTGATAAATTTATGAATAAAGGTATAACAATTTGGGAAGCAATCACCTCTAATAATATTGAAGCAACAGGATCTTAGAACAGAATTTTGCAAATTGCGCTCTGTAGAACACCGTGATAATGGGTATCAAAGTGTAAGTGTCCATAGTCCGATCAGCTTGGGAAATTTGGGGTTAAAATAGTGTTTTTTATAGCAGAACCTCTTTAAAATAATAATATATGTTGTGACTTAACTGTATATGTTTTTTAAACACAGAATGAAGTTAAATCAGAATATTTTGCAGGACTTCTTAATTTGCAGAGCTCACTCTGGGAAACGCTGTGTTAAATATTTAGTTTTTGTCCCTTTTCCTTCAACTGGACACCAAAATATCTGTGTTTTCTAAAATGTGAAATCTTGGAAAGGAATGGAAATTTATCGCATCTCCAGGAGAAAGAAGTCTCCATGAAGGATGATAAAAAGGGAAATACTTATTTGTATGAAAGAAGAGAAATTAAGGATATGAACAAATAAGCAAAATAAAAAGGGTTGGGTAAAAAATTGCTGCAAAGATGATCAGCAAAAGGATAATGAACAGATTGATTTTAAACAAATGAACTTAGGCTCTTACCAATAGATAGGCCATGGATGTAGTTCACTAGAAAGGAAATATAACTAGTACATAAACATGGAAAAGGTTTTCCACATCCACAATCAAACGTCACAAATGGAAATTCAATTAATGATCTGTGTATTATCCACAAGTCAATTTCTTCCTCCTCCTTAGTGTGTACACTTTACATATGCTCATTAAGAAAACCTGTAAAAGGTAGCCAAGAAAAATCTATTGAATTATCATGTCATATGTGAATTAAGCATCACCCCCACTCTGCCAAACGTAATACTGATTTTGCAATTAGACATTTCACATTCTTTCTCTTCCTAGTTCCCACTCTGTGATGGCTCTCACACAAAACACAATGAAGAAACTGGAGACAACGTGGGACCTCTGATCATTAAGAAAAAAGACACTTAAATGGACACTTTTGATGCTGCAGACCAACTTGTCATGATGTTTCCTGATCATTTAATTAGAATGAGTACCACTTGTGTCTAATTCACCTCCCCTGGGTTCTAGATGTGGTATATTGCAAACTACAGCTTTCATATTCACGGCATTTGCCTTACTTGTTGAACCATCGTGGTGCACATTTGTTGAAACAAAAAAAAAAGGAAAATCCAGTCTCATGGACTGTGGGTTACTTTGGTCTTGTAAGGATCCGTTTCTTTACATTTAAATATGACATTACAATATAGTTGTATGGCGAAGTTAACGTATTAAATTATTCTCAAAATCATGTCTGTGCAGATTTTACTTGTAAATTTCAAAGAAAAATTATCACCATTTAATATTACTTAGTTAACCTAGAAAGTAAATTGGGTGTGATTAAACTACGTTAATCTCTTAATAACAATCTAGGAAAAATCTTTTATGACCTTGGTTTTCTTCTTGAACGTGGTAATGACACTGAGAAAATACAGCTTCTGTGTTTTCAATCAAAATGAACTTTGAATGTTAATTCCGCTTAATCAAAAGTGGGCCAGGTCAATAATAAAGGGACAGTAACTTCTTTGTATTCATCTTCATGGATATTTAATTGATCCATTAAAGAAACCAGTAGTGGAAATTTAGATCAAAATGATATGAGATTTAAAGTTGTCATGAAGGATGTCTTAAAATGTAATAATGTTCCAGGATTCTAGCCAAGGAGTGGCAAACACTTGAATTGGGGACACTGAAGGAATTGGAACACATAATATCAAGTCTCCTGTATGCAGAGCCACACATCCTTGACAGAAATAGTAGTCATGAGGGTAGATCAGAGGCATGGGAAGATTTTTATTTCCTCATTCTTGATAATCAGGCACATGATTAGTTCTAGTAAAGAAACTGTTTGGGGGAGAAAAATAAGAATTACATCCTCTTTTAAACTGTATAATCTTAAAAGCAAAAATTTGAAGACAAGTGTTTGTCATATTCTTCAAAGTAACTTTCTTCAGACCAGAAACATTGCATTTCATTGCTGATTCAGAAAAAAATATGAAAACTGAAAAAAATTAGGAGCAATAAAAGAGTTAAGACAGGAGTAGTTAATATATATATATATATATATATACTTTTTTTTTTTTTTTTTTTTTGCGGTACGCGGGCCCCTCACCGCTGTGGCCTCTCCTGCCGCAGAGCACAGGCTCCGGACGTGCAGGCCCAGTGGCCATGGCCCACGGGCCCAGCCGCTCCGCGGCATGTGGGATCCCCCCGGACCGGGGCGTGAACCCGTGTCCCCCGCATCGGCAGGCGGACCCTCAACCCCTGCGCCACCAGGGAAGCCCAGGAGTAGTTAATATATTTTTTAAGAGAAATTAGGTTTTTGGATTTCATGGGTTAGAAGGGAAAATATATATGTAATGTAGCAGACATAATTTGAAATTGACAAAGGTAACAGGTAAACATTCTCATCATTTCTTTGCAGGCACTTGAATTCTCAGTAGTAGTGCATCATGTTTCTACTTGGTAGGATCCAGAATTACTTTGGAAGTAACAGGAATCAGTGCAACTAAAACATCAGTGTTCCTATATTAAGTATGATCATTGATATTTTTTTAATGTATGGTTTTGTGTATTATAGTAGATAAAGTTGATCCCAAAATTGTGTGTACCAGTTTTTAAGTAGTCCACATGACTTAGTTGAACTTGTCTTTAAGGCACATCCTAAGCACAAAATCTCAAGTACTACAAACCCTGATTCTACCTATAAGATTCTCAGGATGAATTTTTTCATGCCTCTTCCTCCTTTTTCAAATAAGTATGATTGGGTCAGCAATAGAGAGCATCATGCTTTTAAAGGTTAATTGTTTTAAAGAAAAATACATCTATGAACTCCCAAAGTTACAGATAAAAGGACATCCTTTGAGGGAATTGCCCAGTTATCCAGTGGTTGGGACTCCACACTCAATGCCAGGGTCCCAGGTTCGCTCCCTGGTGGGGGAACTAGGATCCCATGAGCCACGTGGTGCAGCCAAAAAAAAAAGGGGAGGGGGGACATCCTTTGAACACACTAAGCTGTATTCTTAATTTGAAATTATTATGAGTCATGCATTTTTATAGCTAGTGGGAGAAGAAAACAAAGAAACTAGTGCCAATTCTCAAAAGTACTTTCAATGGTGTAAGTGGGTGACTATGATTATGGTAAAATTGGAAATGGTCGCCTTATTGTGAAATGCAGATCTAGTGTAGCATTTTGATAGTCCAGAATAATTAGATAAATGTAGTCCCATGGTCATGTTAAAATTCTATTACATGCTTTTGAACTAGAATTCCTTTAGGATATGAAAACCTTTTCATGTTATTAGTTAACCTAAAAAGTAAAGTGGGTGTGGTTAAGTTAATGTGAGCTGTTTTTACACAAAAATCATTGTGTACAATTACTGTTCTCCCTTAAATACCCTAAATCTTCTAATTGCTTTTTCATTTGATAGAGAGATCAGGCAAGTGGGGCTCCCCAACACCATCACCATCTTTTTTTTCTCTGTATCATTTATGTTTCAGTGATTTCTACAGTAAGATTTTGTGCCAGGTTGAGAAGTTTCTAATGGCATGAAGAAACTTGTTTTGCAGTGACAAGTTTAGAGTGACATACTCCTGTTCATGCAGACATTTATTAAGCATTTATTATAGACGATGTAATTGAGAACACAACATTTTGGAGAATTCAAAGCTCACAGTTTGGATTATATCATTTATGACATGGGTTATATTATGATAGTTTATGACTTGGGGTTGTTTTCCTTGACAAATTGTAACAGGTGCAATCATGTATACCAAGTCTTTCTACAGAGTAGGTGGGTTTATTTGATTTTGTATTAGTTATGAATGATTTTGTTTTAAGATAAACGTTGGTTAAGATTCCTAATTAGCCACATGTTCAATACTTGGGTATCTGTGACAGTGTTTTATTCTACTAGTTGTCAGAAGCTCTGCTTTTCCTCCCTGATTTTAACACTAACTGATGTCAGGCAAACACACTCACCTCTTAGCCTTTTAATTGAAATGGTTGGACAAAATGGCATTTTAGGCATTGTTCCCCAATTCTAAGCCAAGACTAAAATTTCAGCATCCCTAAAGGAAAAAAAAAAAAAAGGTTGACAGAAGGTCATCAACTTGAATTTAATTTTTATTACATGATTATACCAACTTTTGTGGTATTGAGGTATCCTTTTATGAAATGGTGTTGATAGTAGTATTAGTTGCTTTCAATATTCTTGGCAAAATAAAAAGTTGGCAGCCCTATATTGGCCCCCACTTTTTTTTTTTTTTAACTGCTCCATGAAATCTAAAAATCTGGAACCACGTTTTTATCTAAAGCCAAGGTTTTAATCTAAAGTTCTGGGACTTAGTAATTATTTTATAAAGGTGTTAAAACAGTACAGTTTTATTGATTTTGATATTTAGTTTGTATATTTGAAATTTTTCATATATGACTGTTAACACAATGCATTGAGGCTTCATGCAAAGTTATTAATGTAAAAGAGTGGTTTCACTTTCATTCAATTTACCGTCATGATCCAAACTAAGAATAATGCCAATCCATCCCAATCCCTTCATAACTCATGATTTTAAAGGATTAAATAAAATACACAACACTGAGATTTGCACAAGATGATTGTTAACTGCACATCTGCGTTTTCTGAGAAAAGTATTTTTTATGGACCTAAGAAGTATTTCATAAACAAAAAAATTGCATATATGAGCTGAAGCTACCAGGAATCATGCCCAAGGGGAAAGACTAGAAATAAAATTTTAATCAGTAAATGGGTGAATATCATTCGGATTATAAATTAAGGGTATTGATATGGTGTTAGCCCTAAGGTCTCTGAACAACAAAAAAGGCAGTGCGGGGCTTCCCTGGTGGCGCAGTGGTTGAGAGTCCGCCTGCCGATGCAGGGGACACGGGTTCGTGCCCCGGTCCGGGAAGATCCCACATGCCGCGGAGCGGCTGGGCCCGTGAGTCATGGCCGCTGAGCCTGCGCGTCCGAAGCCTGTGCTCCGCAACGGGAGAGGCCACAACAGTGAGAGGCCCCCGTACCGCAAGAAAAAAAAAAAAAAAAAGTGCGACCTCAAACATGGCACTGAAGAGTGGCAAGCTGAGAATGTTGTCAGCTAGGCATTGTGTAAACTGGATGTTCTTCACTTGCAGTAGTACCTGTGTCTCTGAGGATAGTCTATTTCTTTCTAGTTCTTCCAACCTGTCACTTACAGATGAGCAGAAGTCAATTCCTGTCAAGACCTGCTTCAAGTGCTATTTCAAAAGTTGTTTTCATTTGTAAGTATCAGAGTTTTATAGATTTCCAGCTTTATTTTACATTTAAAATAATTTTGAACATTGCCCACATGCTCTTTACTATAGGATAAATTGTTTTTCTGCTGGTAATACTGCCTATCAACATTTTCATTATTGGGTTAGGCAGTGGCTCATCTCACACCATATACAAGATAGACATGAGAGATGATGTTTCTTATGGCTGTATCAACAATTAAACTTAGCTAAATCTATTAAATTTATTTCAAAATCTCCCAACTATGAAAGATAGGGTTCCATTTATGTACTCTATCACTGCACAGCAATCCTTTATCCTAAACTTTCTTGATAGGGACTACCACTCCTTGATCTAGACGATAAGGCTGTGTTCCCCTTAATATCACGATTTTACACTTTTAGAATTGGTCAGCCTTTATCTTTCCAACTTGCAGTCTGCTCTGTAGCCATCACATGAACCTTTTCTTTATCTCTTCACCTCTGCGGCCCTTCCGGGGAAGAGCATTGTAATCATCACTTAAAGCAACCTCACCCCTTTCTCATTTAATACTGTTTCTCAGGACCCACCAGGAAGCTGCTTCTAGCACAGACACTGAAACAATATTGACTTTCCATTGCTGGTTACTGCTTCTATCCTGACCCTGAACGCCACCTAGCGTAGACTCTCTGGTTGAGAATATTAAATCATAAATTACATTTCTTAATTTAACAGTGCCATCCAGTGTATGCACTAAAGTCCCTGACCCTAAGGAACCTTTATTTATACCCCAGAAGTCTGGTCACTGGCAAGTTTCGTTTTTAGTTCTGTGACTCTCTTGTGTTTTGGGCATCTGATTTGCCAAGACATTGGTAATGCTACATGACTTGCTTTTTTTTTAGCTCTGAGAAAGAAAGTGTTTCAAATTTTGATCATTACAATATGCCTAGTACCCCAAACAGTTACAAGTACATAGCAGGTGCTCAATAAATACTTGTTTTAATTAATAAGTTTTTTATGTAATTTTAAAAGGATACAAAAGTAATTGTCAAAAAGTCAATATTTCTGTCTTGTTCTGCTTCCAAATCCTGATTATCTTTTTTTAAATTTGCTCCTCTATATCCAGTATTACAGACTTTTAATCATGCCTATTAGGAAAATTTACTGAATTACTTATCCTGACCAGATTGGCTATTATTTAATCAATTTCTGTGCCTAAACTTCTAGTATAAAAACCAACGAGCAAATACTGCTATCCAGATCAGTTTGTTTGAAGCCGGTATGCACGTGATGTTTCATAACTGGGGGGAAATGTGGCATTTGGGATATTTAAAATCTGTGGACATTGCTTTGGGAAAAGAGAAAGCTGTTATGAAAAAGACCAAAGGTTTATCAACCTGGAAGTGCTTCTAACTGCATTTATTACCTCTCTGGTGGCAATGTGTGGACTGGGGCAACAATCAGGGGCTTGTAAATCAGACTTAGGTTTAAATCCCTGCTTTGCCACTTGAGGAAGTAATTTTCTGTGGATATCTGTGGTGGTTAATTTTATGAGTCAACTTGACTGGTCCACAGAGTGCCCAGATTTTGGTCAAACATGATTCTGGGTGTTTTTGGATGAGAGTAACATTTATATTGATAAACTAAGTAAAACAGATTGTTTTTCCTAATGTGGGTAGGCCTCATCCAATCAGGTGAAGGCCTGAATAGAATAAAAAGGCTGACCCTTTCAAGAGGAAGAGAGAATTCTCTCTGCCTAACTGCCTTTAAAGCGAAGCATCTGCTTTGCCTGGGTCTCAAGCCTGCCAGCCTTTGGACTGGAACTATACCATCGGATCTCCTAGATCATCTCCAACTTGCTGACTCACCCTGTACATCTATATACATATATAGATATAGATCTATCACTCTGGAAATCCGTGACTAATACAGCCCCTTTTATTATTTTTTTTAAACATGTAAAAGGGGGTTATACCTACCTGAGAGGGTTAGAGATAATGGATTTAAGCATCTATTGTGGGACTTCCCTGGTGGCACAATGGTTAAGAATCCGCCTGCCAATGCAGGGGACACGGGTTCGAGCCCTGGTCGGGGAAGATCCCACATGCCATGGAGCAACTAAGTCCGTGCACCACAACTACTGAGCCTGCACTCTAAAGCCTGCAAACCACAACTACTGAGCCCGCGTGCTGCAACTACTGAAGCCTGCGCACCTAGAGCCCGTGCTCCACAAGAGAAGCCACCACAGTGAAAACGAAGCCCGCGCACTGCAATGAAGAATAGCCCCCCACTCAACTCAACTAGAGAAAGCCTGCGCAAACAGCAACGAAGACCCAACGCAGCCAAAAAAAAAAATCTATTGCGGTATCATCTCACACATGACTTCCTTACCCTAAAATTATGTCCGCTGCTGAAAGTAGTATAGGAAGGTATTCAGAATTATCTTCTACATAAATAACACAGAGAAATGGCTCAACATTGGCAAACTTACTTTGTTAACATCCCCAAGACAATTTTCTAAAAAGCTCTCCTATTTTTCTGCATGAGGGGAAAAAAAAGCAGTTTTAAAATTGCAACATCTTTCTACAGCGATTTCTACAAATAATTATTAAGCACCTACGGTTTGCCAGGCTGTTAGTAAGAAACTGAAACAGTTCCTGCCCTTATGGAGTTTATCGACCCCCCAACTCTTAGTATGGGGGAAGGTTGGTGTTACAGACAAGTAATCAGGCCATTATTAACATGACTAGAGATATGAGGGAGATAAGTGTAAGAGCACAAGCGGCAAAAATCCAGAACCAGAGGTCAGGACAAGAGCTGAAGGATGAGTAAATGTTTGAAGGGGAAGAAGGGCCAGCAGGGTTCAAGGCTGGGAGTGATCCACCTTGTGATCTTCTCTGAGATGGCCCTGAATGGTTCTACTGCTTGTTATATCTGCAGTGTACCTTCCTGTGGCACGATCTCATTAACAGTAATTTTTTTTCTGGCTTTTAATGTGCAATATGAAATCCAGTTGTCATCCCTGACTCATCAGGTGAAAGGACAAAGTCAGGATTAAACCCTAGTAAAAGACGCCGGCCCTATTGCTTGAGCCAAAATTTAAAAGATCTTGTATCCAACCTTAATCACTTCACCAGCAAAGCCAAGAAGTCAAATCAATGGTGTTATGTATTGTCACTGCCTAATGAAGAAACACCTGATCTGTACAGAAATGTTTCATGATCTCAGTAGAAATAGTGATGTATTAAATTAAGCTACACTACAAAGTAATTTTGAAGAGGAAGGTTAAGTGGGCATTTATGCCAAAATCATTCTCAGTATTCACTGCCCATCAATGAGCATGCTGGAAAGTCCCTAACAAAGCAAAGAGCTAAGTGTTACTGAAAGCTCAGCTTCTCTGTACTCCTGTGCTGAAAACCCCAGAGGGTTTGATGTGGGTTTTTAACAGTCGTTCAAGGGTGGGGTCTCTGACAAGATTAGGGTGTGAGCAGGGCCTTCACTCCTTAAATCTCTTCTCAGGTGGTCATTCTCCTAATCTTGATGAGTTTCTCTGGTCCCTTTAATCTTGCCTCATGTGGTCTCTTGTCTGCTCCTCCCTTGATTAGCAACTCTTCGAATCCACCCTTTGGAACTCAGGGAAAGTCATGGAGGCTGGAGTCTTGCCCCACAGGGCCTCGCTCCTTTCATAAGCCCTCTGCCTTTTCTACTGTGTGAACTTGATCAGACCACTTAACCTATTTGAGCCTCTATGAAACAGGGATAATAGGACTGACTATCTCACAGGGCCTTTGTGAAGATGAAATGCATGTGAAGCACTTTACACCATGCCCAACAGCTGGTAGGTATACTCAATTACTCATTATTATCCATTATTGTCCAGCTGTTTAACAGTATATCAGAATGCTGTAGGAATCATTACTATTGCATCTACCGTGACCATTTCAATTCAAAGAAACCTTTTCTTGATCAAAAACTATTGTTTTGTCAGAACTATAGTCAACCAACCATAGTTCGTTTTTTTGTTTTGTCTTGTTTTTTATTTTTATGTTATTTATTTTGGCTGTGTTGGGTCTTCGTTACTGCACACGGGCTTTCTCTAGTTGAGGCTACTAGCCTCAAAGCGGGGGCTAGTCTTCGTTGCAGTGCACAGACTTCTCATCGCGGTGGCTTCTCTTGTTGCGGAGCACAGGCCCTAGAGCATGCAGGCTTCAGTAGTTGCAGTGCACAGGCTCTAGGGCACTCGGGCTTCAGTAGTTGTGGAGCACGGGCTTCAGTAGTTGTGGCTTGCGGGCTCTAGAGCACAGGCTCAGTAGTTGTGGCAGATTCTTAACCACTGTGCCACCAGGGAAGTTGCATAGTTAGTTCTGAGTGTAAGGCTGCTTGGATTGTTACACACTTTGATCAACATCCAGAACAAGAAACTAGAAAAAAAAACAGAAGCAATAAACACACCACACAAAGATAATGAGATTGGAAATTTAAGCTGAGAGAAGTAAGCCAAACATTCCTACATTTTTCTCCTTCCCCTTTTGTCCTTTAGCCTCTTCTATTAATATCCGCTCCAAAGGATGAAAAAGCCTAGGGAGAAATGCAAAGTTCTGAAGATTCCCATGTACTTGTTACTATGACCACCTGGGGGCGTCCTGGCCACACATTTCTATGGCAAGGTACTAGGTATAGTGGAGCAAAGTCTCTTGCAAAAGTTTCTCATTAACATTTAATCAAGATTAGAAAAACTGCAGTACGGTTGACTAATGGGAGTGTACCACTGGATATCAAAGAAGCCGTTTCATCCAGCTAAGTTCTTATTAGTGTCCTAAGAAAAAAAGAGGAGAATGTAAACCCTAAGGGCAGAATCAAACTCCAAATAATAAGCAGATCAAAGCAAGTGGATCTGAAACGGTTCTTTATCAGTAGGCACAGAAAAATGCACACTTGCAGAGGAAGGTCTTCATGAAAGTCCATGTGTAATATCAAAAAAATTTTCTAATCTCCTATTGCCTTCAAACACATCTCAAATGATAGGAAACATTTAAAAATAATACAATTCTCAAGTGAAGCACATTTCTCTAGCCTTAATCTTCTAATGTTCCAAAGAGTAATGAGATTTTTTTTTCCTTCTTGGTAAGAAGGATTCAATATACTCATCATTCTCTGGGAGGGTAAAATGAAGAGTCAGTTCTCTCTGTCTGTATTTATATATGTGGTAAATATTTTATGTTTTATATGTATCAGCTGCAAGTCAAAAAGTCACTTTACAGATAAAAATCAAAATATAAGGTGTGCAATTGCAAAAGAAATAATCATGCCTTTGTGGAAGATGTACCAGCAAAAAGTCCAGAGGAATTCAGAAAGGATGAAGGAACGCTTTGGGTTTCAGTAGTTGGAAAAGACTGTGTGAGAAAGCCAAACATGAACTGAGTCTTAAAATACACACACCAAGGGCTTCCCTGGTGGCGCAGTGGTTGAGCGTCCGCCTGCTGATGCAGGGGACACGGGTTCGTGCCCCGGTCCAGGAAAATCCCACATGCAGCAGAGCGGCTGGGCCCGTGAGCCATGGCTGCTGAGCCTGCGTGTCCAGAGCCTGTGCCCCGCAATGGGAGAGGCCACAGCAGTGAGAGGCCCACGTACCGAAAAAAAAAAAAAAATACATACACTAAGGGATAAAAGACCTGTCATAGTCATCTGTTCAACAGCACTAGCACAAATAAACAAATAGCCTCGCCACCTCAAAAATGTCTGGACACAGGTAAAGCAACAGAAGAAAAGTTCAGTGTGAAATGGAATTTTATTACAACCTTCCTCCTATGCAAATGCCATCAAACTTTCTTTATCCCCACTAATCACTTGGGCAATCATTTTAACCCAAATGATTTAATAAGAAATCACATCTTCGCTACTGCTATTCCACTTGCATGATATGCCCTCCCTCACTCTTTTTTGTGTATAACATTACTTATACTCAACGTCCAACAAATACTATTTCCTCTGAGAAGTCAAGGACAATCTCCTTTTCCTTTTGCACTCCCAAAACACTAATATGCAGATATTTAGTCATTCAAGGAACAAATATGAAATATCTTAACAGATGCTTTGAATACAAACATGTACTTTAAAATGGCCCTTGACTTTAAAACGATTCCAGCCTAGTTGGAAAACTAATAACAATACCTATAAAACAAAATAATTACAACTAAAATAAAGGTATATGCAGAGTACAGTAGTTCAGTCAATTCAAATTCCATTCTTAAGGGTTACAGAGAGGTTGAGATCATCTTTCCGGAAAAACTGGCATTTGAACTGGTACATGAAGGATAAATGAGATGTTGCCAGTCAGGAAATAAGAAGTAAGAAATTAAACACAACATTGTAAATCAACTATACTTCAATAAAACTTTTTTTAAAAAAAGATAAACTGAGTCATACTAAAATGCTTAAGAGTTTGTTTTTAAAAAGAAAAGGGAAGAAGAAGAAGTAAGAAATTATAGACTGCCGTTGGGGGAAACCCACTGAAAAAAAAGTGAAGAGGTGTTAGGGTGTGTAGTGTGCCAGTATAGGAAGTTAAGGATTCAATGTAGTTCTTCGTGACCAAGCCTGACTACCCTCCGGCACCATCATTCAACATTCCCAACTCATGCTCTAGAAATCAGCTATTCCAATCTAATTTAGATCCCATACCAAGCTGGTTTCTCTTCTTGGAATGCCTCCCCACACTTTTTTTTTTTTTTTTAATAAATACAACTTCTCCAAGAATCAAAGAATCAATTCAGACAGATATTGCATCCTCTGGGAGCCGTCCCTACTCCCTCAGTTAGGATTAGTTGCCCCTTCTTTGCAGCCCACAGAACTCTGCATATTTTCTGTCTGAGTCCTTACTACACTTATTATAAGCCTTTTCACTTATGCTATGAAGTCTTTTCTGTTTCCCTGCTACCTAACATTTGTTGAATGAGTGAACAAACAAATAAATGCATGGACCCCTGGTAAGTACCAGAAACTCTGGTAGGTGAGGGGAAGGAGAGAGGGATGCTAGGACATAATCTTTGCTCTTAAGGAGTTTATAGTCCAGATAAGTCATAAGTGGTGTTATCAGTGGCTGAGGATAAAGGGAGAAGGGAGAGGGCACTGAGTTGTAGGAGCCATTGGCTGATATTGGAGGGAGGAGTCCGGGAGGAGGATTCCTTTTGTGTGTCCCCAGCACCTATTAACACAAAGAACTGGTAGACACACAGCCAAAAGAGTCACAGGCATGTTTCGTTTGTCCCTTTAAGCTAACATTGAAAAATCAGATTTTATATAATAAGGTAGATTTTTTGGCTTCATTTAAATAATTTGGTAAAATAGAAATACATTCTCAGAGCTGAGGAATAGCTTCCTGTTTTATAAGACATTCACATTTACCATTTTTTATATTGTAAAAATGTTTTTAAAATATAAAAAAAGTTTACCATTATAAACTTATTTCAGTTAAGGAATGTGTCACTTTAAAGAAAAACATAAGGTAAATAACTACAGGCAGTATTTGGATATGTCCTAAAAAGTGAAGGTGGTACTTAAACGATGATTCAAGGCCATAGAGAGCAATACAGGGGCCTCTGGATTCTCTGCCACTGGTACCGCCCCCCACCCTCACCTGCAATTTCCAACAATTTTGGTCAAATTTTACATATAAGTTGGGCATAACTATCTGTAAGAATGTAATTGTATATTGCACACCCTATAAAGTGTCATCTTTGTAATTGTTTTCCAGAATTTAATCTCATCTGATATTAATATCAGAACCCCTACTTTATTTTATTTGTATATTCCTAGAATATCTCTGTTCATTTTCTTTACAAAGTTTCTGAGTAATTTTAATTTAGTACTTTCTCTATGGGCAGAATATACACAGAGAAGTACAGAATGTTCTTTCTTTTATAATTCAACTGGAATCTTTTTTTCTGTATTTTATTTTTACAAGAGATAAATAAACTGACACCAAACATTGTAAATGGATGACCACAACAAAAGCAACAGTGACTGCAATTACCAAACATGAAACACCCTCACACTATGTCATAATATTGACATTCAGTCCAGTAAGCCTCTACTGTAACACCTCCTTTACTTTGCAGTGAATATTGGTTTGTATATTTTTTGCCTCCGAGTCCTTGTGTGATTTTTTCTTTTATTCAAACAGAAAGTCACAAAAATTATAATCATCCTCATCAGTTCACTCAGTCCCATGTAATTAATTCTTTTTTTCATCTTGATCTTTTGTTAGCACTTTTATGAATTCATCAGTTTTCCATTAGAGTTCTGGAAATGCTTATTCATTCAGTTCAGCAGTATAGTCAGTTACCAGAAACCTGTACTTGTCAGAGTCTTTTCCATGAATTCCTTGAAGATGAAACCCTTTTATAGGAACATTTTTGCAAAAGCATCAGAGTACACCCAGAACTGTCTGTAAATGACAGAAGACCTAAAAATGACCATGGTTAAAGATTTGATGAAAGTTCATAATAATGCAATTGACAAGGAAATTTAGTTATTTCTGAGATATACATTTTAAAGTAATAACTAGAATTATGACTTATAACATTATACCAGAACATATAAGATTTTTAGAAATTTCATGTAATGTCTGACACATTTATATTAACATATTTCCATACAAATAACCCAAAGAAGTTTTAGTATTAGTTGGGTTTTTTTTGTTTGTTTGTTTGTTTGTTTTTATACTGCAGGTTCTTATTAGTCATCAGTTTTATACACATCAGTGTATACATGTCAATAATAGATAATCGATAGGTCTTAACATATTTCCATCTATGGATACAATAGTTAGATGAGTCTTAGTTCTATCATTTTTAAATGATTTCTTTCTTATTTTTAGTTCTTTTAAAAAAATAGATTGTCACTACATGCTCTACGCTTGTTTTGTGTTGGTATGTGTTTTTCATCTGACAATTTTGGGAAGTTCATATTTTTATTTTAGTTGTTACATTTATTATGAAATAGACTTTCTCCTCTATTTCTTTAGATAGTGTCTAACTACTACCTATTCAAGAATTATGACACGAGCATATTTGCACTTCTTTCTCCCTTTCTTCCCTCTCTGCCGCCAACATAAACGGACATCTGAGGGAAGTAAGTTATGGGTGGTGGAACAGCAATTGTAAAGACCCGGAGTAAATTATGCTAAGTGTTTTTTGTTTATGTGTTTGGAGAATAGCAAGGAGGCCCCTGGGGCTGGAGCTGAGAGGGAGTGGGAGGTGATGAGGTCAGAGCTTTGTGAGTATTTGTCTTTACTCTGAGTAAGATCAGATGGTACTGCAGGTTTTTGAGCAGGAGGCTGACATCTGATTTACATATAACACAGGCTTCTGTATGGAGACTAACTGCAGGGACACCAAGCACGGAAACATGGAAACCATTTGGGAGGCTACTGCAAGAACCCAGATGAGAGAAATGATGGCGGCTTCATGTAGGACAGAATGGTAGTGAATTGGTCAGATTCAGGATATATTTTGAAGATAGAATACATCAGATTTGCTGATGGACTGAATATAGCATGGAAGAAAAAGAGAAAGGATTACTGCAGGGCTTTTGACCTGAGCATTTACTGAGACATTCTCAAGATTGCTGTAGGAGGATTGCAAAACCTATTATTAAACCCCAAATTAGCAACTTCAGATAGTTAAACCTATTATTAAACTACAGTAATAACTGAAATGGTGTGATAATGGAGCATGCATTTACACACACACACACAAAATCTATGAAAAGAATAGAAGCTTAGAAATGACATTAAGTCAAATAAGAATTTAAAGTAAAAGTTCTATTTCTAATCGTCATCAAAAGGATAAGTAATTCAAAGGATTACGCTGAAACAACTAAATAGCCAGCTGGGAAGAAAGAATCATTTTGGATACTTGCCACTATCTGAAATCTTACATTAATTGCTAATCCTCCTCCAAAATGTAAAGATGGTGAGAGACTACAAAGTTCTGGAATAAAAGACAGGACGATATTTTTTTCATTCATGAAGTGGGAAAGACTTTTGTAACACAAAACACAGAGCCATCATTTTTTTTTTTTTTTTTTTTTTGCGGTACGTGGGCCTCTCACTGCTGTGACCTCTCCCGTTGCGGAGCACAAGGCTCCGGACGCACAGGCTCAGCGGCCATGGCTCACGGGTCCAGCCGCTCTGCGGCATGTGGGATCTTCCCAGACCGGGGCACGAACCTGTGTCCCCTGCATCGGCAGGCGGACTCTCAACCACTGCGCCACCAGGGAAGCCCCAAGCCATCATTTTTTACTTCATTTTAAAAAACAAAAAAACTTTGCATGACAAACACCCAATAAATAAGATCAAAAGACAAACAAGAAACTGGGAGTAGAGGTAATGTTTGAACAGATGTGTATGATGTTATTTGTCAACTTTTTGTATTAACAAAAAAAAATGCTTTTTAATCTCACAGTAAAAATATTGAGAAGAAAATAGAATTCTACAGAGATTCAGGAATTGGGGTGACTGTGAACAGGTGGGAAGGGGTATAGCACTAAAAACAAGAGGCTATATTAAACATCTGACTAGGAAGCTATAGACACCCCTCACCAAATTCCCTGCAAGGCTCTTATGGGCAGGTGACTGTTCCTCTTCCCCTCCCCCAACTCTCTGAAAGATGACTTGAGATTTACTCTGAGAGGTTGTCATGAGTGGCACTGGACTCCAGGATCCTAGACTTGTCAAGGGGCTGGGTTAAAAACAGAAGAGTTAAGTTGAAATCTGTATATTAATGGGGAGACCTGCAACCCCTTTTCCTGATGGGTTGCTTATAACTCCTTTACATATCCCCTCCCCACCTTATTCAGCTTGGGGTGCTATAACAAGAATAACCATAGACTGGGTGGCTTAAATAGCAATCATTTATTTTCCACAGTACTGGAGGCTAAGATCAAGGTGCTCGGCAGATCTGGTAAGAACCCATTTCCTGGTTTGCAGATAAACATCTCCTTGTTGTATCTACATATGGTAGAGAGCCAAAAGACAGGACTCTCTTCCTCTTCTTATAAGGACACTCATCCCGTTGTGTCTCCATCCTCATGAATAAATTACCTCCCAAAGGCCCCATCTCCAAATGCCATCACGTTAGGGCTCCAGCATATGAATTGGGGGGTAGGGGTGGACACAAACATCTGTTTCATAGCACCACCCCAGCTCAGTAGAATAATTGAGAGAAAATACTGACAATTGTAACTAAATAAATAATCTTAAAGTAATACCCATGGGTCAACAAACCCTGCTTATACACTCAGAGGCTGAAGCCAGCCTTTCAGTACCTCCTCTTAAATATGAACCGATAGCCAATGATCACCAGGCCAAACCAACAACACAGAAATCATTCGGGAGTTAACAGATGCATTATAAACTCTGAGACAAGTACGTGTGATACAAGAAGAGAAAAAGTTATGTGTGGCTCTGCTGTGAATAATATTTATCTGGTTATAATGATTAAACCATTAATTTTGATTTTACCAAAACTGGTGGGAAAGGACAACCGTTTTCTCTTCTGAACCTTGTTTAAGTCTAGTTCAGACTCAGTCAAGTCATACAACCTTGTTGTACGACTTGACTGAGTCTGAACTAGACTTAAAACTACGTTCAGACAAGTCACTGGAAGTCCAAGTCAGTGTGAGAGGAGAGGGGGAAGAGACTAAGATACTTAAAAAAGAGACAAAAGGACTGCAAAGGACAAACACAATTCTAGATGTCACTTTGTAACTTTCGGTCTCAACTGTGACTCTATAATTAGTCTTGACTTTGGAGTACTCATGGTGCCCTAAAGATTGTGGACATGAAAATCTTGTTATAGTTAGCACATTTAAGATCATGTAATGTTGCTGAATACAAGATCTGGATACCAAAATCGATTATAGTCTTATAAACTAGCAACAAATAATTACAAAAATGCCAAGAAATAAATTTCACGAAAGATGCAAAGATCTTTATGGGAAAAAAGTAAACCGATTTCAATGAAGAACACAAGACCTAAGTAAACTGGGACTACAGCATGATCAAGAATGGTAAGAATTGCCATCTCAACAATATCAATTTCTCCCTCAAACTAATCTTTACATTTAATGCAATTACAGTTGAAATCCCTACGGGGTTTTTCATGGACTTTGATAGGCTGATCCAAAAATTCATATGAAAAAGTAAAGAAGAGGCAACATAGTTTTCAAGGCAAATAAGAAAGGGGCAGGAAAGCAAAATTCATGAAGCTAGAGTAATCAAAACAGCATGGTTGGGCTTCCCTGGTGGCGCAGTGGTTGAGAGTCCGCCTGCCGATGCAGGGGACATGGATTCGTGCCCCGGTCTGGGAAGACCCCACGTGCCGCGGAGCGGCTGGGCCCGTGAGCCATGGCCGCTGAGCCTGCGCGTCCGGAGCCTGTGCTCCACAACGGGAGAGGCCACAGCAGTGAGAGGCCCGCGTACCGCAAAAAAAAAAAAAAAAACAGCATGGTTTAGTGTGAGACAAGAATACCAGAAAAAGAATAGATAACCCACACCAGAGCCGCATATAGATGGACAGGTGACAGAAATTGCCTAACCACATGGAGAAAGATAAGACTGGATTTCAGTATCATTCTGTACAAAAAGTCCAGGTAAATTAAAAACTAAATATAAAACGCAAACTTTAAAATGTTTAGAAAAAAATACAGCAGCCTATTTGAGTGATGTTGAGATAGAGATTTCTGAAACAAGACCCCAAGAGCACAAACTCTGAAGGGGAAGATCTGATTACATACACCACACAGATATTTGATTACACAGATATTTTAAAATTTCTGTTTCACAAAAGACAACCCACGTAGTATCCAGAATATATAAAGAATTTCTACAAATTCATAAAGAAAGAAAAGATTGAAAAATTGGCAAAAGATGTGAAAAGTCAATTCACAGACAAGGACACCCATATGATCGATAATTAGGTAAAAGATGTTCAATCTCTTGAGTAATTAGGGTAGTGCAGAGTTTAAAATAAGTTGACATTTATCAGATTATCAGAAAAGACTGATAATACTAAATGTTGGGAGAGAATGAGGGAGTGTATGTTGGCACCACCAGCTTGGAGATCAGTCAATTTGGGAATATTGAGTCAAGATGAAGATGCATATACCATTATCCAGCAATTTCACTTTTGGAATTTAACCCAGAAAAACTTTTACTCAATTGTAAGATCCATAGAGCAAAAACTCTCAGTGACACATGATTAGTAATAGTAAAACATTGAAACAATCTAAATGTCCACTGACATGAACTAATGGATAAATTGTGATATATTTATTTCTAAAATACAGCAATTAAAATTACTTAAGCTCTATATGTAAGAAAATGAATAAAACTTAAAAACATTTTTGTTGAGCAAAGAAAAGAAGTGACATAGTGTGATACCATTAATGTACAACTTGAAGACCCAAACCAATATAGCTAATATTTTAATATCTATAGACACATGAATTGTATACCTAATATTATATAACCAATATTATACATAGCTATGTGTCCATAAATGTCTAATACAGTTATAAAAGCATGCACTGGGGTCACACAAAACTTCAGCAGAGGAGCTACCTCTTCAGAAAGAAGTAGGGGAATGAAATGTCTTTAACTTTACCTGTAATTTAAACACCACAAAATATAAACATTCAGTATATTTCAGTGGTGGGAATAGGACTGTGGATCTTTTATATCATTTTGGTATTTTCTGTATGCTTAAAATATGTCATAATTTGAGACTTCCCTGGTGGTCCAGTGGTTGAGAATTTGCATTTCCAATGCAGGGGGAGTGGGTTCGATCCCTAGTCGGGGAACTAAGACTCCACATGCCATGTGGTGCAGCCAAAAAGAAAAAAAAAGTCATAATTTAAAGAGAGAAGCAGACAAGCTTAACTAAAGCCTTAGTCATCACTAGGAAGGAAAGATTTTAAGTAACACATGATGCTTCTACTCACATTCTTCATTGAGCCAAGTCTCCACTCTCCGCATGGGCTCATGACCAAGGGTTGCTGGCGAAAACTGGTGGTGAAGAGAGGGAAAGAGAGAGGGAGTGAAATTCTGTAAATATGAACAGAAAGTACAGTTTCTTTAAAATTCTAGGAGACATAGTGGTGCAGGGCATGGGTGGGCTAATTTTTTTTTTTAATATGCTCTTTTAAATATTTTATTTTTAATTTTTTAATTTTTATTTTTATTTTGGCTGCACTGGGTCTTCGTTGCTGCACGCAGGCTTTCTCTAACTGTGGTGAGCAAGAGCTACTCTTCATGACGGTGCATAGGCTTCTCATTGCGGTGGCTTCTTTTTGTTGTGGAGCACGGGCTCTAGGCGTGCGGGCTTCAGTAGTTGCAGTGCACGGTCTTCAGTAGTTGTGGCATACGGGCTTAGTTGCTCCGCAGCATGTGGGATCTTCCTAGACCAGGGATCAAACCGTGTCCCCTGCATTGGCAGGCAGATTCTTAACCACTGTGCCACCAGGGAATTCCCATGGATGGGCAAATTTTTTTCTCCTATTTCTTTTATGATTCCTGGTATGTACTAAGGTTGTGAAACCAGACAGGAGCCTTGGTAATGCAACTCAAGGCCAAGAAGGAGACAGACATCCCTTCAGCACATTGGAGCTACGTTGGCAGGAGGCTAGTTTTAACCACGCAAAAGGCTAGCTTTTTATTTGGCTTGCAGGATCTTGGTTCCCCACCAGGGATTGAACCCTGGGCCCTGGCAGTGAGTCCTAACCACTGGACAGCCAGGGACTTCCCAAGGCTAGCCTTCTTTTAGGTACTCCATCCGTCTTCCAGAGCCCAGAGTCAGCCAAGGGAGAGAGGTTTTTGGACAATATGGAGAGATTGGTCATGCAGAATGTTCCTAGAGCTGGGAACTGAGACCATGTCTGATCACTTTGGACAAGACAGATAGGGATATTTCATACTCTCTTGCACAACACACAGTGCAGCATTAGGACACTGAGGGCTGCAGAGAACACAGTGCCACTTAAGTGCTGTAGGGATCCAAGATATTGGTGGTTCCTTTTGGGAGGTCTAGTGAAAGCAGAAGTAGCAGGGCTCACTGCATATGACAAGTACCCAGTGGAAGCAACTCTCCTGCGGGCACTGAAGGTAACAGCAGGATGGCACCAAGCCCAGTGACAATACTGGAGTCAGGGATACACAAATTATACATAGTGATAGAGGGTTTCAAATGGAGGACTGTGGAGGATACTTTGGGAGGTGGTGGAGGGATTCTATTCCATGGAGTTGGGTGACGTCCATGCTCTTGTCTATGTTGAGTCTGTGCTCCTAAAGGAGCACTGGTTGTTTTCCTTTCTTATGCATGGTATGTCTTTGCTTCTGGAGTTTCTAACTTTGGGATGGTCCTTGTGAAATTTTTTTTTATCACTTTATGTTTTATTTTTTCCTTGTGAAACTTTTTTATGGGATGAGCAAACTGTCAAACTGTGGATCAAGATTTATCATACAGTGGATTTCCTTTAGAACCTGTGTGTGTTGTTGTTATTGTTCTTTGGAAGGAAAAGTAATATAGCGTTTCAGTACTTCTTTTCAGGCAGCTCAAAACAAGAGAAGAAAACTGAAGAGGGGCATTTGGCCCAATGGCTGAGCTACTGGCCCCACTGATCCCAGGAAACTATAGTAAGAACCTGAGGGGGCTCCTGGGCGGGGACACTGGCAGGGCTGATGTTCAGGCCAAGAAGCACCAGGATGGGCATTCCAGATGTTAAAATATTGAAATTCCTCTGAATCAGTTGGCAAATGGCCAGTGCCCAGAGGAGACCTCCAAGTGCTGCCCCAGCTTTCCTATATGTTCTCCCAAACTCCTCTTCCACCCAGTTCCCTATGACCCAGCAATGAAATGGCCTCCACAATCCTGTTCCAACATTACAGTCCAAAGGAATTAATGACCAGAAAAAAGTCTCTACTATTTCTACTTTCGCATTTGCATCCTTTCCTAAACTTTGTTACACCCTCTCCTATTGGATAAACTTCTTTTTTCCCCTCCCTTTTGTACTTACTATGTAGAAGTACCTATTACTTACTTTTTCCCTACACTTACCTCCACCGAGCCTGTCTTCTCAAGATAAACTTCATTAGACTAACAAACACCCTAGGAACTGCTGACACCAGCCCTGGGATCTTTTTTTTTTTTTTTATAAGTAGAAGAATCCTTTCAAAATCTGTTTTAAAGGGCAGTTATTTCCTTCTGCCTCATTTTTTTATTTTTTATTTTTGCTGTGTTGGGTCTTTGTTTCTGTGCGAGGGCTTTCTCTAGTTGCGGCGAGCGGGGGCCACTCTTCATCGCGGTGCATGGGCCTCTCACTATCGCGGCCTCTCTTGTTGCGGAGCACAGGCTCCAGACGCGCAGGCTCAGTAATTGTGGCTTACGGGTCTAGTTGCTCCGCGGCGTGTGGGATCCTCCCAGACCAGGGCTCGAACCCGTGTCCCCTGCATTGGCAGGCAGATTCTCAACCACTGCGCCACCAGGGAAGCCCCCACCCTGGGATCTTTTATTTGAGAAATGCTCAGCATGTAGGCTTCATCCTGTTTCTTAGAGGCCTTGGATCAGCTTGTGCAGCTCTTGAGAAGAGTTGAATAAAAAAAGGAGGGTGAAGTTTCTCGAAAAAAGTGTTCCTCCCAGTCCCTTTCCTTCCTGTCCTCTCATTTCTGCCTTATTCTCTTCGCGAGGCCTTTTATTCTTCAGTTTCTCTCCACTAGGCCGAAGTTGTAAATACAAGGACTGCCAAGCCCTGGGGTGCAGACTTGAACATGCTGGACACCTGACCTTTAAAGTGTCCTTTCTAATACCCAATTTCATTCCTTTTTATGGCTGAGTAATATTCCATTAGATCTAGAGACTGTCATACAGAGTGAAGTAAGTCAGAAAGAGAAAAACAAATATCGTATATTAACGCATATATGTGGAACCTAGAAAAATGGTACAGATGAACTGGTTTGCAGGGCAGAAATAGAGACACAGATGTAGAGAGAAAATGTATGGACACCAAGGGGGGAAAGTGGTGGTGGGGGGTGGTATGACGAATTGGGAGATTGGGATTGACATATATACACTAATATGTATAAAATGGATAACTAATAAGAGCCAGCTGTATAAAAAATAAAATAAAATTCAAAAATTCAAAAAAATAAAAATAAAGTGTCCTTACATCTCCTGTATCTGTTGGGAGTAGCCTACTTCTGTTTTCTCTTCTCTTTTTAAATAATATAAGGAATGGTTTCTTTTTCCCTAATTTATTTAGCTACTTTCCTCTATAAAATATTTTCTATTTCTAGGACAGGTGAATTTTATAAAATGCATTTTGCCCAAAATAGACACTAGGAATACTCTTTAAATGAATGGTGTGTGTTCTATCAGAGCCTGCTAAAATGGGGTCAAGTCTCTATTTAAAGAATTATAAAAGTGAAATAAAAGCAAAATTGAAATCTCTCTTTATTTTAATAGATTAAATGAAATATGTAAAGTCTTCCCCATCCCCAAATAAATAAGTAGATTTTCTTATAAGACCTAACCAGGACTTTAAATTTAATATCTAATGGTATTTTTCCCAGATGATATGAGAGTGAAGGACTCCCTTACAATCAGGACTCCTTTCATATTTGACGCTAGTTAACGCTAGCCGGCATTGCTAGAGAGAACCATTAGCTACTGATGCTGCCACTGCTCAGCTGAGTACACAGTATTTAGAGGTGCCCTTAGAAGAAGCAGCTTGGCTACAAGGAAATTCCTAAAATCAAAATCTTCCACCCTGGTTCATTATTTTTATACCCATTTTACTGTAAGTGAAGCTCAGAGAGGTTAAATAATATGCCTCAATTCACGTAGCTGTTAAGTAGAGAGGTCAGGATTCAAACCCAAGTCTCTCTGACTCCACAAATCCAAGTGTTCCCACACAATTCCATTTTTCACTCAATCCTAGACAAAGATGCATGCTAAAGTTATTACTTGCTGTATTTAAAGAAGAGAGAGAGCATTCTGGACTAAGACTGGCAGAAAAATCAGCTTAGTTCTCTAAAACAGAGAGAAGAGAGTGAAGAAAGGAGGTACTTTATTTTTGTTTTTTTTTTTTGCGGTACATGGGCCTCTCACGGTTGTGGCCTCTTCCGCTGCGGAGCACAGACTCCAGACGCGCAGGCCAACGGCCATGGCTCACGGGCCCAACCGCCCCACGGCATGTGGGATCTTCGCGGAATGGGGCACGAACCCGCGTCCCCTGCATCGGCAGGCGGACTCCCAACCACTGCGCCACCAGGGGAACCCGAAAAGAGCTATTTTAAAACAAAGAAGATAATGAAGAGGAAAAAAAGGAAAAGCAAGAGAAAATGCATAAGGTTATCTCTTATCTATTGCTGCATAACAGTATTATCAGAAATTTAGCAGCTTAAAACAACACACATTTATTATCTTACAGCTTCTGTGGGTCAGGACTCTTTATTTCAGGGTCCCATGAGGCTGAAATCAAGGTATTGACCTGGCTTTGGTCTCATCTCAAGGTTTGACTGGGCAAGGATCTGCTTCAAACGCAGATGGTCGTTAGCAGAAATCAGTTCCTTGTGGCCTGTTGGACTGAAATCTTCAGTTTTTTGCTGTCGCAGTTGCTGTCTTCAGTCCCTGGCTGATTGCTGGCCAAAGGTCACTCTCAGTTCCTTGCTACGTAGGCCTCCCCAACACGGCCTTTGCTTCATCATGCTATCGAGATGGGCGTTATACCTCATATAACTGCAGAAGTGACATGCTGTCACCTTTGCAGTATTCTATTGGTTAGAAGCAAGTCACAGGCCCCACCCGCAATAAAGGGGAAGGGATTACACAAATGCATCAATACCAGGAGTTAGGGATCATTGCAGACCATCTTAAGGTCTGTGCACCGCAGGGAGAAAGGAATTTTCAGTCTCTAGACTCGAATTTGCTCTCTATAAGCCCAAAAGAGGGAATTCCCTGGCGGTCCAGTGGTTAGGACTTTGCGCTTTCACTTCCGAGGGCATGCAATTCCTGGTCGGGGAACTAAGATCTTGCAAGCCAGGCGGTGCAGCCAAAAAAAAAGCCCAAAAGAAATCCCTGAAACCAACACCTCCTAAAATTATTTCCCCATTTCTTCACCTGCCAAATGCATAATCATCCTTCAAAACCTAGATCAAATATTTATTTAATGATGAACTTGGTTGTTTTTTCATGGTACCCCATCCATATGTTCCATTATTCCCTCCTTTGTGGTTCCATAGTGTTTTGTTCAAACCTTTAATAGAGATAGCACTTAACAATTATTTATTATTATCTGTTTATATGTCTCTTATATATGTCTCTTCCAGATTCGTCCTATTCATTGAAATAATACCAAAATGTAGGCAAGTGCCTATTACATTGTAGAGCAGCAGTTGGTGTTCACTGATTAATTACTATATTAAATATCTTAAATTATAATAAGTCCTAGAGAAACAACATAGACAATAAGTACCATAAACATTCAGAGGAGTGAGAAGTTAAATTTATTTCGTATAACTATGGATATTACAGTTGGATCAGTGGGTGAATAGTACAAGGAAAACAAGTTTAAGCTCACTATAAAGAGAAGTGCTGGACTTCCCTGGTGGTGCAGTGGTTAAGAATTCGCCTGCCAATGCAGGAGACACGGGTTCAACCCCTGCTCCGGGAAGATCCCATATGCCGCAGAGCAGCTAAGCCCATGCGCCACAACTACTGAGCCTGCGCTCTGTAGCCCACGAGCCACAACTCCTGAAGCCCGCGCCCCTAGAACCTGTGCTCCGCAACAAGAGAAGCCACCGCAATGAGAAGCCCGCGCACCACAACGAAGAGTGGCCCCCGCTCATGGCAACTAGAGGAAGCTGACGTGCAGCAACAAAGACCCAACACAGCCAAAAATAAATAAATAAATTTCTAATAAAAAAAAAAAGACATCACATAGTTTAAAAAAAAAGGGAGAAGTGTTACTGATAAAACGACCTCAGGAGCTGATCTTTTTCCAAACTTACTAGAGTTTCTTGTCATTACAGATCATTGGTCTGGGAATTCCTGTAGTTGTTGAAGTATGGGACCAAGTGACCCTTTAACATCTTTTCCAAACTTCCAGTCCATAACTTTATAAAGTTACAGGCTTTTGCTTCCAACTAGCATGTCATCTGTATTTTCTTCTTGGGTTTGATATATAAAGCGATCTTTTCTTGCAGGACATGATGAAGGAGCTGGAAGTAGAAAGATCTCAGAGTTTTTTCAGCAAAGCAAACTCTAGCCTGCATTCAGATGATAGATTCATAAATCAACTATACTCCAACAAAATTTTTTTAAAAAAATGATCGATTCCCACTACCTTATGTATCCTGTCTGTTGGGGAGGGTCATGGGTTCAGGAATAAGAATTCCCATTTACAAATGAGGTAACTATCTGGCTAGGTTTGCACTAACCATTTGGTGCAGAGAAGGAAAGAGGCAAGAAGAGGAAGACAAGACACCAGATGCTTTGACCTGTGTCTCAATGGAAGGAAAACAGAGAGGTCTTGAGTCCAGGTTGGTAGGGACCCACTGAAGTAGTTTTCAACAGACAAAACTTGAGAGATAATGACAGGAAAGAGATTATAATGAACCTTTTTCAACAAACCCTGTCCCCCTATGTTTTCCTGTATAACCTGCTTCCCCTTTCCTGGCCCCTAAACTGCCCTTCTCCCCACGAGCTTTCCTCTCTGCCCCCCAAGAAGCCCTTCTTCCTCACTGGTTCTCCTCCAAAATCCTCTCTCTCCTCTCCGTTGCCAGCCACCAAACTTTTTCTTAGCTGATCACCTTGATTGTGTTCATTTTCTCAGTGTACTTACCCAAGCTTGACCTCTGTTGCTGGAGTCACCTGCCTGTATGAAGACTGGGACAGCCAAGACCGCAACCTTGCCTGTCCCAGATTTCTCACGGCTTTGAGAGGGGCCTTGGAAAAAACACAAAAGGCCTCTTCTTTCAAGATTTCTCTGTACTTTCCACCTGTGTGAAAGTGGGTGTTTTGGTGCAGGAGCATTGTTTTTCTTCTCTAGTATTTGCAATATGTCCCCATTTCTCCCCCTCAGTCCTTTCTCTTGCTCATTGTTTTAAGTTATGCATTGCACACAGCACAGGCTCCAGCGATATGGGCTGAAATGAACTGAATGCACTTTCATGGTAGGCTGCTTTGGTGGACCCAGCAGACAGCACAAAGCATTAATGGATCAATCTTTTGTTTCTACAAGAAAATAATTTGGTTGCAGATAAGTTAAAAACTATTAATGCCAACCTCTATGAAGGAGACTTTGTCACTATTTTTAAAAATTAAAAATTCATATACAATTTGATCCAGAAACTCTACTTCTAGGAATTTATCCTAGATTTACTTACACATAAGCAAAGGATATAGTTTTAAAGTTGTTATATGATGCACTGTTTGTAATGGCAAACCAAAAGAAACAACCTAAGGGTTAAAGACGATAGGATTCAGACAATGAAAGAAAGTGCTGCCATTAAAAGAAATAAGACAGGGCTTCCCTGGTGGCGCAGTGGTTGAGAGTCCGCCTGCCGATGCAGGGCACACGGGTTCGTGCCCCGGTCCGGGAAGATCCCACATGCCGCGGAGCGGCTAGGCCTGTGAGCCATGGCCGCTGAGCCTGCGCGTCCGGAGCCTGTTGCTCCGCAACGGGAGAGGCCACAACAGTGTGAGGCCCGCGTACCGCAAAAAAAAAAAAAAAAAAAGAAAGAAGGCAGATCTTTATGTACTGATATGAAACTCTACAATATATGTTAAGTTAAAAAAAAAAAGGGTGTAGAAGAGTATGTATATGCTTTATCCATAACTATCTTTTGTGTGAAAATGTATATTTGTGTGGGTGTATATCTGTGTGGATATGCATATACATATAACTAAAAATCATGAAGTTACAAGAAAAATCAGTGCAAAGCTTTATCCATGGCTACTATGCTTGAAATATTTGTTACATTGAATATAGTGGCATGAGCTTCTGAAATCCAAGCCCAAACTTGAAGATGACTGGAAAAGGTTGGTAGGATTTTGCCTCAGTTATACAGGTAAACTAAAAGGATGTGAACTTTCTTTCTTCTGTAAGCAGGTCCCTCTAAATCAATTAAAGTCGTCACTTAGAATCCTGACAGGCAAGGAACAGACCCAGCTTTTCAGCTTTTCACATTTCCTCATGCAGATTCCTCTTTCTTTTATAGTTCTGTATATAAGTACTCGCTTCCAGGCCCTGCTCAATCTTTTCCCCATAAAGCCTTCTCAACTGTGAGACCCCCTAATGATGGCTCCATGTTTTGACCCAATAAAGGTCTTGGTCAGGTCTTTATGGGCACTTGGCATAGATTATTTATATTATTTTATCTTTTTATCTTCATTTATGGGTTCTGAATTCCCAGTTAGGCTGTAAACGTCTGCAGTACAATGCCTCTCATTTGAGGTAGACCTGGATTCAAATCCACTAGTTAGAAACCACATGTTACTATGTAACTTTGTTTACCTTGCTAAACCTCTCTAAACCTCACCTGTAAAATGAAAATAATAAAACCTACCACAGGGAGTTGGGCTGATTGATTCAAGCAACACATGCGAAACCGGCTGTCCTAGCATCTGACACATCTGAGGACCAGATGTGAGTCATGCCCCGCCAGGTTCTAACCGAGTAGTTTCCACGAAGTCATTAGTATATCTTTATTTATGATAGCATAGGTTTAAAAAAAAAAGAAACCAGGGCCTTCCCTGGTGGCGCAGTGATTGAGAGTCCGCCTGCCGATGCAGGGGACACGGGTTTGTGCCCCGGTCCGGGAAGATCCCACATGCCACGGAGCGGCTGAGCCCGTGAGCCATGGCCGGTGAGCCTGCGCGTCCGGAGCCTGTGCTCCGCAACAGGAGAGGCCACAAGAGTGAGAGGCCCGCGTACCGCAAAAAAAAAAAAAAAAAAAAGAATCCGCCTGCCAATGCAGGGGACACAGGTTCGAGCCCTGGTCCGGGAAGATCCCACATGCGGTGGAGCAACTAAACCTGTGTGCCACAACTACTGAGCCTGTGCTCTAGAGCCCGGAAGCCACAACTACTGAGCCTGCATGCTGCAACTACTGAAGCCCATGCACCTAGAGCCCGTGCTCCTCAACAAGAGAAGCCACTGCAGTAAGAAGCCTGCGCACCGCAACAAATAGTAGCCCCCGCTCACCGCAACTAGAGAAAGCCTGCGCGCAGCAACGAAGACCCAACGCACCCAAAAATAAATAAATAATTTTTTTAAAAAAAAGTAGTTTTCAAAGATGATCAATGTAGTGATCAAATATGTTGCTTATCTGACATCCAGAGCAAATCATTTTATTGTTGCTTTTAAACACCTTCTATGTTACACGACAAAATTAGCGTCAGTAATATTGTAAAAGGGAATAAATAATAATAATGGCCAGAAAAGAATGCAGAGGGGAGAAAATTTTCCTTTATTTAACTTCATATGTATAAGCATGCTGGTAAAAATTAAAATTTAAATATTTCAATAAAATAAAGAAAAAAAAGCATCTAGCTTTTCAATTACTTTAATGTATTTCTTGAAAGAAAGGAAACATACCTACATATTTGTCTGTGACAGAAATGAATAACATCACATCTTCTGTTTTGGGGCACTGGCTTTGAAAAATTTGTCAATGACTTCATCAAATTGGACCTCCTTTGTATCTTCACATTCAATAGATTTGTGGATCTATCTTCAGAGCAAACAACATGTTTTAATAATTTTAACTTGGAAAAGTTTCTTTCACACAAAGAAACAGACACACAAAGAGTTAGGGAAAGTCTTAAACATGAGGATAAATTTGGAAGAGTCATAAAAATCAGATTTAACAAGAAATTCCAGAAATTGCAATATGCTTCAAGTCTTTGTCTTCAGGAATGATTCTAGAGGCTTTCAAATGTCTCCACAATCAAAAATTTTCTATTAAAATGTAATCTTTACCAGAGATTACTTTTTCTGTATTTTAGTAAAAACTTCCAAAGTTTTGCATCTTATAAAAAAAAAATCTGAGGAAATGACAGAATAATAGTAAATATTGGCATTTTTTTGATCCATTACTTTAAAATGGGTGTCCAGTGCTTGTCATTGAAACATTGACTTCTGATTTTTTTCTAGCAATGTAAGAACAGAATCTTTCATTGTTTCTCTTGGCATTCTTTGAACTTTTATTCTTTTTTTAATGTAAATGTCCCATTTCTTTACATTTTGTTGTTGTATAGCCTTCTCAATTTCTATGCACAGATCTTCAGGGAGCAATTTCAAAGCTTAGTGTTTTTTCATCAGATATTCAAATCTGATTCTTGCTGTTTACAAATATTTTCATATCTGATTAACTTCATCTAAGAATTTCATACCAGAAAAAAGATAACAAGAAACATACTTACATCCATCATTGTTCATTTTGAACCTACAGTTTAAATGTAAGAATATGTAAATTACAAGCGTTGGAGGCAAAAACTGCCCAATGACCTAAAACAATTCTTGATCATTATGAACTTATTTTCAAAATGGATCCATGTAGCTAAATTCCACTGGGTCAGAAGCCAACAGTATAATTGGAAATTCTCCAAATTAACTTCCATGTAGTATGCAAAGCTATTAAAGAATTAGTAATAAAAATGTGCTAATCAGAATCTTACATATGCATTACTAAAGCCCAACAAGTGATGAAAATGTTCTAAACTCAGATTGTGGTGATGGCTGCACAATTCTGTGAATATACTAAAAATTACTGCATTATATAAATAGGTGAATTTTATGGTAGGTGGATTATATCACCATAAAGATGTTTTTAAAAACTCAAGAGGAACTGCAGCGATAGTTTAGAACTTACATCAATGAATGATTTTTGAGGGTAGGAGAATTTTATCAATGACATTGTTTAGAATTGCTGGCAGTTTTGTATTATTCTTAAATTCTCTACAATGAGCCCCATATAGTCTGTGCCCAGGGTGAACAGCTCCCTTGGCATGCCACTGGATCAATTAATTCATGTGTTTATAATTCTATGTAATGTAGTTGTCATTAAATTTTACTCCTTTAGGCTCTAAACTCGGGGCAGCTGTACTATGGCTGCCCAAATGCTAAACCACACAGTAATCCAGGGGATTGTGGAATCTAGCATGAAATGACATTCAGGGATGACTTTGCAGTTTCTCTGCCTCTGATAATGAATTTTCTGTCATGTAGTTCCTCTGTCTCTCTCTCCCACACACTCTCTCTCCCTCCTTTTCCCCCTCCCCAGCATTCCGTGTTAAGAAATATCTGAAAATTATTCCAAGAGGCTTAATGTTCTTAAACCTGTCAGTTTTCTGAGACTTTTTAACACCAGCAGAATAAGGTGATTTTCTTTTTTAAGGTATGAAGGCTGCAGCATCTGTGTAGCTACAACACCTACATTCACACTAATTCCACCTCCTTTTCTTGCAAAGGCAAAAGAAACTTCAAGCCAGACACGAAACGTTTGTTTTGTTTTGAGGTGGGTGGGATGTTAACGTTAAGATGTGACTCAGTTTTTCCCTATCCCCCACTAGAGTGGTGGGCTGGGGAGACTTAAGAAATTAACCAAATAGCAGACACTTAAGTAAGTGCACCTTTATGGGATGTTTTTGTCAAAACCCAGACACTGTGGCTCTCTTTCCCATTTCTACACAATAGCCCTCTCCCATTTCCCAACACGCAAGCATCAAAACAGCACAGTTATCTCCTAGCAAACAAAGGGCCTCTGCCCAAAGTCTCACACTTTTTCTCCTGGTCAAATGTGTTTTGTCTTCACTATTTCCCAGGCAGCTGAACTCCTTTTACTTTTAAGTCTTACAAGGTGGATTGCTCCCTCATTTTCAATCTCTCCTCATTTCTTGCATTTCCTGATCATCTAATGATAGAGTGTGTCCCTTTTCTTCAGGACAACAGTGGATGGAGTTCTCTCACAAATAAAAGCCAGAGAGACAAGTGTGCAAAAGGGACTGGCTCCCAGAGGTGAGTCACCCACCTGCTCTGTCTGTAACAGAAGGGTTGGCAGAGTGAATGCCAAATCCCATCCTCTGAGAGATCAACTGTTCTCAAGACAGGGTGGTTATTTGTTGGAGGAACATATACATTTAGAAAAAGCATATTATAGTGCAGTGGAAGGCAGTGAAGGGCCACGGCTAACAGCATGGCTATTTGCTCTATTACTTACAGGTTATGCGACCTCATGAAATAATTTTTTCTCTTTAAATCTCAGTTTCTATATATGTAAAATGGGGCTAATAAGTATTTCCTTAACTGAGAGGCAGACTTTTTTGTATTTTAATGTTTATGATTGGGATATCTGACAATCTGTGCTGTTTTATATTCTGTGTATACTAGTCTCTCTTAGGGTTGTTAGGAGGCTGAAAGGTGATTGTGTGTAAAGTGCAGTTCACTGGTGGGAATTCTTCCATGACAGACTTTTTATTTTTATTTTTTAATATTTATTTATTTGCCTGTGCCGGGTCTTAGTTGTGGCACGTGGGATCCATTTCCCTGACCAGGGATCGAACCCAGATCCCCTGCATTGGGAGCACAGAGTCTTAGCCACTGGACCACCAGGGAAGTCCCCATGATAGACTTCTTTCCTTCAAGAAAGTAGGCAGGTTAGAATCTGTGGGAAGATGAAATATTATTTTTATTGTTGTGACATGGGTTTGTGTATGTGTAGGGCTTTATCTTGCTCACAGACCTTCATGTTGGGCAGAGCTCACTGAGACAGGTCATCTCTGCTCCAGGAAACACTTGCCCTGCAGCTTGAATGGGGCTGCAGGATCTACATCCAACATGGCTCCCCAGATGCAGGGCATGCTGTTGTTTATAATTTTTATCTTTAATATTTATCTTATTGAGGTATACTTTATATACTATATAATTCACCAATTTAAAATGTACATTTCAGGGACTTCCCTGGTGGTGCAGTGGATAAGACTCCTTGCTCCCAATGCAAGGGGGCCTGGTTCAATCCCTGGTCAGGGAACTAGTTCCCACATGCATGCCGCAACTAAGAGTTCACATGCCACAACCAAGGAGCTCTCGAGCTGCAACTAAGGAGCCTGCCTTAGTTGCAGCCAAATAAATAAATAAATACCTTTAAAAATTAAAAAATAAAATAAAATGTACATCTCAGTGATTTTTAGTGAATTTACTGAGTACAACCATCACCACCACCCAGTTTTAGAACATTACTTTCACCCCCAAAAGTTCCTTTGTGCTTATTGACAGTTCATCTCCACTTGCACTCCACAGCCTAGGCAACCACTGATCTGCTTTATTTGGTCTTTATAAATTTACCTTCGTTGGAAATTTCACATGAATGGAATCATGCAATATGTAGATCTTTTGCATATGGCTTTTTTCACTTCACATAATGTTTCTGACGTTTAGCCATTTTGTAGCATGTGTCAGTAGTTTGTTCCTTTTTATTGCCTAATAATATTCCATTGTATGAATCTACCACACTTAGTTTATCTATTCACTAGTTGATAGACATTTGAACTGTGTCCATTTTTTTGGCCATTATGAATAATGCTTTTATGTACACGCCTTTTTGGACATATGTTTTATTTCTCCTGGGTAGATTCCTAAGTATGAAATTGCTGGGTCATATGGTAAAGTTTATGCCTTTGTTAAGAAACTGCCAATATATTTTTCCAAAGTGGCTGTACCATTTTACGTTCCCACCAGCACTGTATAAGAGTTCCAGTTTGTCCCCACCATCTCCAACACCTGTCTTTTTAATAAGACTTTTTTAAAAATTGTGGTTAAAAAAAACACATAAAACTTATCATCTTAACTATTTCTAAGAGTACGGTTCAGTAGTGTTAAGTATATTCACATCATTGTGCTCTATACTCATTAAACCAGGTGTGCCCAACCTGGTCCTCGGCCTGTTAGGAACTGGGCGAACAGCAGGAGGTGAGCGGCGGGCAAGGGAGCGAAGCTTCATCTGCCGCTCCCCATCGCTCTCCATCGCTCGCATTACAGCCTGAACAATCCCCCGTCCCCTGCCACCGTCTGTGGAAAACTTGTCTTCCACAAAACCAGTCCCTGGTGCCAAAAAGGTTGGGGACTGCTGCGTTAAACAACAACTCCCCATTCCCCCCTGCCTCTTAGGCTCCCTATCCCCTGGAAACCACTATTCTACCTTCTGTTTCTATGAAATTCATACCTCATATAAGTGGAATCACGTAGTATTTCTCTTTTTGTGACTGGCTTATTTCACTTAGCATAATGTCCTCAAGATTCTTCCATGTGTCAGGATTTCCTTCTTTTTTAAGGTTGAAGGCATGGATTTTTTTTTTTTAACACCTTTACTGGAGTATAATTGCTTTACAATGGTGTGTTAGTTTCTGCTGTATAACAAAGTGAATCAGCTATACATATACATATATCCCCATATCTCCTCCCTCTTGCGTCTCCCTCCTACCTTCCCTATCCCACCCCTCTAGGTGGTCACAAAGCACGGAGCTGATCTCCCTGTGCTATGCGGCTGCTTCCCACTAGCTATCTATTTTACATTTGGCAGTCTGTATATGTCCAGAAGGAATGGATTTTTAAAGGCTAAGGAGTGCTACATTTATCAACCTTAGGGTTAAGCAAAGTCTCTCTTGCAGTCCTAGGTGCAGGGGAGGGAAGGAAAAAGAGAAGGAAAGAGGAAGGAAGATAGGAGAAGTATATTGTGGAGGAAAGTTTCTGAAAAGGAGAAAGAAGTACAGAAAGGAATTAGGAACACACACTTTATACCTTTTTGCCCAGGGTGAGCCCAACCACCAAACTCCCCTTGGCAGTCAGAAGTAATCTCCTTCCTGCCTTTCACAGGGCAGAAGTATATATATATATATATATATATATATATATATATATATATACACACATACACACACATATATATATATGTATATATATGGTCTTCTTGGACAGATTGATTTTTGGAGTCCTTGCAGCTTTAAATTGATTATGCAGTTGGCTCTGCATTTACTGCCCATAATTAGATCCTGCTAGGCTTTGCAGAAAAGCACATCTAGCCATGATTCATGGCACTTGGGAATGCGTTTGTTTGTTGAAAGGCTGTATCATGTAGACTTGTTCAACAACTTTTAAAGCATTAACATGCTTAATATTGTTTAAACTGGGGAGCAAAATTACTAACATCCCTCTTTCTCAGTAAATTGTCATATACTGTCCTGGATTACTTAGAGAATTTACAGAGCGGGGTAGTCATTTATTGCCTCTAAAGAATAGTCTTTACTATTATATGGTAATATCAAATGGAAAATGTGCAACTGTTGTAAAATAGAGCAAAAATTCTCAGAGCAATGAAGCATGGGGGTGGAGTTGAAAGGCTCCATCCAGAATATTTATATCATAGCCTAATATGACAAGTCATATCAAAGAATGAAGGAACTAACTTTCTGAACATACTTGTGGAGAAGCAAGAGATTTCCTGGCATAGGAGAAAACTGTTAAATGGAATTGAGAAAAAAAAAAAAATAAAGAGAGATCTGAGAAGGAAGAACTCTGCAAAAGAATAGAACACATCTAATCAGGGAGTAAAATTCTCTCTACATATAGCTTTCTGCTCTAGGACTATCACTGCCTTAATCTTTTTTTTTTAATATTTATTTATTTACTTACTTACTTGGCTGCACCAGCTCTTAGTTGCGGCACCCGGGATCTTTTTAGTTGCAGCATGTGGGATCTAGTTCCCTGACCAGGGATCGAACTGGGGCCCCCTGCATTGGGAGTTAGCCGCTGGACCACCAGGGAAGTCCCTGATGTAATCTTTTTTACATTAAAAGTTTGAACCGAGTTGATTAGTGACATTTTCTTACAGAGATTTTTTTTTTCATTTTAGAGAAGAAAACATGAGGAGAGACTGCTGTATTGTCATTGTTACTTCTTTAAAAAAAATTTATACAAACGAATTCATGTATACTTATATAACTTATCAGAACATTTTCTAAATGAGGGCCAAGTGAGTGATTTTCAAGTACTAGAAACCATTCTTCTAACAACTCTAAAGTAGAACCCAACAATAGCAGATAACATTTTTCTGAAAAGCGCCATGATCCCCTCACTGTGCTAAGCGCATCAGTGCATTACCTCATTTCATTATATGAGGTAGGTGTTATTAAACCAACTTTTATATGAGGAAACTTACCCAAGTCCACTCAAGACAGTTTAGAAAAACAGATACATACTGAACTGCTCCAATTACTTTTGTGGGTGAGAGGCGCCAGGCCTAGAGCCTCAACCACTCATCTGCCCTCACCCCCTTCTTGTCCTACCTTCCACAATCCCAGTCCAAACTTCTGGGACTTCAGTGAAACACCACTCTGCCTCAGACTGGACGTCTGCTGGGCACTGTGCTAAAGAATGAGATGACTCAGTTGCTCTGTTTAAGAAGAGTTCTAGCTACCCAGATGTGGTTAATTTTAGGTGTCCACTTGACTGGGCTAATGGAGGCCCAGATAGCTGGGTGTGTGTGTGGCAGTGACCACTAGACTGAGTAAAGAAGATCCACCCTCCCCAATGTGGGCGGGCGTCATCCAATCCATTGAGGGCCCAAATGGAACGAAAAGGCTGGGGAAGGGCAAATTCTCTCCCTCTCTTCTTGAGCTTGGATATCCATTTTCTCCTGCCCTTGCACATAGGAGGACACAGGAGCCCCGGGTTTGGGGGCCTTGAGACTCCAGGACTTACACCAGCATCCCCCTCTTTTCCTCCTCTTTCTCAGGCCTTTGGCCTCAGACTGGAAGTTACATCATAGGCTTCCCTAGTCTTCAGGCCTTCGGACTTGGACTGAATGTCACCACTGGCTTTCCTCGTTCTCCAGCTGGCAGGCGCCATATCATGGCATATTTCAGCCTCCGTAACCATGTAAGCCAATCCTCACAATAATCTCCTCCTACATATCTATGTACTGTATACCCTATTGGTTCTGTTTCTCTGGAGAGTCCTACCTAATACACCAGGGCTGCTCAAAACTTTATTAAAATAGATTATGACTGGAACCACAGAAGGCGTTTCCTTCTCATACCTCATCAAACAAACAGAAACCAAAAAATGTTCAAACATTCTGCTTGCTGTTCAGTGCTCGAAATTGGTTTTAATTAACCGTTTAAAAAATAGGCTACAAAATAGACAGAAACACTTTTGAAGGAAATGTAGGCCCTAGAAGGGTACACATAACAGAAAACGCCCTTAAAGGAAGTACCTCCTGAAAAGTTTATGGTTGGTTGCACAACCTTTGAGGCTGTCTGCTCTGTGCCCTTCTTAAACCATGGTTCTGGACTAGTTTCAAGCAGAAGCTACCTCAACACTGGGTTCCAACCCTATGGAGATTTCCTTGGGGACAAGGAAATTCATGCTTCACACACAGGCCCCAGCCTGGGAATGGTCCCCTTGAATCTTCCGGCCGGTAGCTGGACAGAGTTAGTGGGGGAGGGGGTAAGGTTAGAATCTGTGAGCCAACAAGCCAGACAGCTATTCTGGAAATACTTTAAAAGGAAGAATGCTTGAACTACATGTGTGCCAAACACCTGCTCTGAGCCGTCCCAACTCTCCTGACTGGGTTTTGACCCCTGGTGATTCTGGTTTTACAGTTATGGGACAGTAGAATCAAAGGGGAAAAGGCCCTCCTGTATCTGAAGACCATGGTGGCCTATATGCCCAGAACTGTCCCAGGACAAATGAGAGCTCTCATCAGCCCCAAAAAGTACCCACAGCTCTAAAGAACTGGGAGCATTTGAGTGGGGAGGCCCTCTACGAAGGCTTTTGACAGGACAGCCACAAAGAGGCACAAAGAGAAAACCAAAAGGAGCTCTTATAGTTGCAAAGACAAACATGTTTATATAGAGAACAGGTGGAAGAGAAGCAAAACTGGCTATCAGCGACTGTTCCCAGCAGTACCTGAGAAACAGGTAACTTCTGTTCCAGAGAGGGCAGAGCTGGTGATGGTATTCCTAGCAGGGTGGCCTCTCTGCTCACCTCACTCAGCCAGGGCCAAGTTCAGCGACTACAGACTCCAGAGTCCTGACACATGCCCTGCTCCATCATGCCACACTCACCAGGAATGCCTGAATCTTTTCATTGAACCCTTCCTTTTCACTCTACTCTGAAAATTTCTGGCCAGATCAGTGTGTCAGTTTCTCCAGGGTCTTCATAAACTGCCCAGATGGTTGCTTTGAGTCTGTCAAAGACTCAGCACACTCCACCTGGTCCCAAGAAGCTCTTCAGTCACCTCTTTTACTTGGTCAGCGAACCTCCCCAGAGACTTCTCCAAATGTCTTAATTACTTAATTGAACTTCTTCCTCTGGACCATTCTTTTTCCTGATTAACATCATCCAGCGACCATTCTGTATTCCAAGTGCTGAGAATGGCTGCTCCATATCCTCAAATATGAGTTTCTGAAAGAAGCGCAATCCCTCTCACAAAGTCTGTATCATTTGAGTTGGGTTTGTCAGGTGCAGGGTGGGAGGTCGTTCTATGCAGAGAGAATGCATTGTGCAAAGACATGTGACATTAATTAACTATAATGTGTGAGCTAAAGTCGGAAAGGAGGCATTTAGGGACAAATTGGGATGGGTATTTTGCAGTAAGCTGAGGCATTGGACTTCCATGATACAAACCAATAGAGGTTTTTAAGCAATGGAGTGATTTGACTACTGCGTCTTCTAGCAGTATGTAGGATAACCTGGAAGAGGGAGAAATTAATGCCAGTGTCCGGGCCTTTTGAATGAAATTGCCCTGATTGTAGCCTCTGCGTTAAGTGTGTGTTTTTGTTATCTACGGAGTGATGATGGACTGTCCTATCAGGACTGTCCACTTAATGACCCTGGAGGTTTTTTTCTGGGCTTCCTGGTAATGAGCTACCTGCAACTAGTGCTTCCCCGTAGTGGGAGCAGCTAAGCATGGCCTCACTTCCTACATGATACTATCCAAATGCTATCAGCTTGGGAATGCAACTCCCCAAAGCAGCTGATGCCCAAGCTCAGACTATTTCTCCCCTATTTACAAGGACACTCTCATGCTTGCCCTATAAAAAGGAAGAGCAATGTTTGGGGTAGGGCCCCACTTTCTGGAGCACAAAGATGGTGCATCAAGCTGGCCCCAATACACCTCTCTACAGGATGATATGACTTTGCTGGTGTGTTTCAGAAACCTCTTTGCCCCACAGTACTTCAAACTTCCCACGGCTGATTTGACCATGGGTGGCCAACTAACCCAAGTCAATCTACATATACTTTGCTCACTAGCTGAAAATGTATAGCCTGGAGTAAAAAGATGAGTTGTGTCAATGGAATTCTTCCTTTTAGGGAGATAAATAGGGAGTACCAAAAGGCTTGGCCATTTAGCAGCAGGAGCAGTTGCTTGAAGAGTGTCAAAAAGTGGGCTAAGGGTGGTGGGAGCTCATGCCTTGTACAAGAGAAGTTAAGGCGGGAGCTGGAAAAAGGAGGGCAGGCCAGCGTGCAGAGAGAAGCGAGACCTCAGGCAAAGGAAAGTAAGAGAGTAGCCAGGCTCCAGACCAGTTTTAGTTTTTGTTTATTTTGGGTGGGAGGGCGGGGAGGGGGAATGACAGGCTTCTAAATTAAGTTTCAGATTCCATTAATTATTTCTACCATTCTTTCACGATCCTATTTCCCTAGACATTTTCTTTTAAGTTACATGAATGGATTTTTGCTCCTTGCTCTTTGTAAGCCTTTAGAATGCTATGGTAGCTATTGTTCTGGACTTCCTGAAAAGCTTTCCCTTCAGCCCTCACCTGGTAGCACATTCTGATTCCTGGCCACAGGGGAGGAAGTTGCACATGTCCAGTAGACTTTTGGACATAAAAGGCTGAAACTGGGGTGACAGTTTGGTTGGAAAGACAGATTTTAAAGGCATCATCATATAGATAAAAACAAATAAGGAAATAATTGTTATACAGCACTTTCAGCATATTAGGTACTGTGTTTGGCACATTACATTAATATCAGTGAATTCTTACAATAACATATCTAGAGATTATTATCGCTTTGGACATGAGGAAACTGAGGCTTAGAGAGTTTATGTAGCTACACGGTCACACAGTGGTAGGGGTCAGAGTTGGGATTCCACTCCAGGATAGGGGGTCAATCTACGAAGCCCAAGCTCCTCCAGCCATGCTGGGTGGCCTCCCAGGACATGGGAGGACACGAAGTCTACTTTCTAGGAAGATAGTGATGGTGAGAGATCAGGGATTGGAACTCCAGGGCACTCTAACTCTTGAGAAGAGGAGCTGGTAACAGAAAAGAGTAAGTCAGAGAAGTAGAAGAGCCAACCACCCTGGTGCTCCGGAAGCGGGAGGCGGTGAGCGTTTTGAAAAGCGCAAGGGTAGCCAGCAATCAAATGGGTCAAAAACATCACAGAGGAAAAGGAGTGAATTGGATTCGGGAATTAGAAGCTCAGGCTCAACTTTGGTGAAAACCGAATTCTGCTGCTGAAAGCAGAAGGCAAGTTTTAATGAGCACACAAGTTCATAAGAATTGGGGGAGTGAGGAGTGCGAGCACACTATGTGGATTGAGCAGGCATTGTACTGCCAACGGAAAAGGAGACAAGAGTGAGGACGAAGCTCAGAATTCACAGTTCCAAGGAGGAGCAGGCATGCGAGATTAGCGTCGGACAGAAGAGGCGCCTTTTGAAACAGAAACTAAGGAGGTAAGTAAGGCGTCATAACTGGAATGAGTCTGTGCATGTGTGAGAAATTTAGGCAATTCATGTATTTGAGAACAGTGAAATCTGTAAAGGTAAAAATAACAAGACGAGCTGTAGCACATATTCGAATCCGGTACATGTTTTTCGAGCTAATTTGTTATCCTCATTTTACAGATTGGGAACTCCAGGTTCAGTACCTTGATCAAAATCCAATTGCAGGGACCAACTCCAGAGCCGGCAGCTCTGAGCCCACGCTGTGGGTCGAGGTCAGCGGTGAGTAACCAGCCCGGCCCGGGGCGGCGGCCGAGCAGGGCGCAGAAACTACACTTCCCAGTGTGCCTGGCGGGGCGGGGCGGGCGCAGGCTCCTTCCCAGAAGCAAAAGCGGAAACAAAAGAGTCTCGCCGGCGTCCCCGCCCGCATACTCGCGCACACTCGCGCTCGGGCGCCCTAGGAACAGGCATCGGCACCCAGAGCGAGCCAGAGAGCGGCGAGCTGGGGATTCACCCGGCTGAGCCAGCCGAGGAGCCGGCGAGCCGGGCCCGCGACGACCCCACGCCCCCGAGCCCCGCAGCCGACCCCAGCCGGCCGGTATCCCAGCCGCCCTCCCTGACCCATGGCGCTGAAGCGGATTCAGAAAGTGAGTGCCGGGGCCAGGCCTGGGGCGGCGGGGCGGGCTTCGGCCCCCTGCCCACGCTGACCCCGGCGGTGGCCCCTAGAGACGCGCCGCGAGGGAACGTCAAGGGAGGATGGGCCGGGGCGGGGACCGGGGGCCAGAGACGCCGGCGGGGCCAGCGGGCACCCGACAGGTGAGGTGGGAGCAGCGGTAGGTCCCGTGTGCTGGAGGTTTGTTGGAGGCAGGGGGCCCGCTGTGCGCTCGCGCCGGAGCTCAGCCCCGAGCCCGGGCTGGAGAGCCTCCTTGGTCTCCAGACCTTCCCGCAGTCTGTGCTGCTCGGTCACTGCTGGATTTTGCCCTACACCGGCTAGTTTTGGCCCTTGTCATGCTGCTTTCTCCACGCTGTTTCTTAAGCCCGTCCTCTTTATGTGCTTGCCTCCCCGGGCTCCCGGGAGGGCCTGGGCCTGCAGCCTTCCTCCGCGGAGCTGTTGGGTTTGTTCTTTCTCTCCTCTGTGGTTGGCTGTTGCTCAGATGCCCGAATGGGGTGGAAAAGCTCTTTTGGGGCCGAGAAACCTCCTGCCTCTTCTATTTTGGTGCCTCTCCTGCTGCCACTTTAGGTCACATAGCTGTAGTGAAAACATAGTTGCTGATACACAACAAGATGACCTCTTGGCTGTGATTCATCGTGAGTCAAGCCAAGCAGGTTTTTTTTCCCCTTGTGATAAACTTATATGTAAAGTTTGTGACACAACAGAAACTGCCACAAATTAAATTGTTTGATGCTTTGACACATGGCTATAGAATGAGGAAGAAATGTGTATGTTCATTAAACAAATATTTATCCATCCCAACTCAGTGTTAGGAATCATCTTCTCTTGCATAATGTTTATTGCTACAGTCTCTAATGTGAACATCTTACAAAACTGAGGTTGGGGCATTTTCTTTCTCTTCACTTTTATTTCTTTTTGGGTTATCACGTCTGTTCACTGACACAAGTTTTAGGTTTTTACTGTTATGGTTCCTGTGGAGAACACTGAGAATTTGTTTTTTTTAATGGGTAGTGCGTTCAGCAAGTTAAGCCAACAGTGGACAGCATGTTTTGCAAAGAATTTCAAAAGAAATCCTACCAAAAATTTGTGTCAACTTTTTCAGGCATGAATCCACAGAGCAGTGATAGAGATGTATACATTGTATTCTCAGTTACCCTTGGTGTCATCTTCTGGTACAGAGGACAGCAACTTTCAGACCCAGCCGGTTTGCCGGGGGTGGGGGAGAGGTCAAATACTAAATCTGTGAAATACTGTTATTTTTTTGTGCCTTTTAAGGTTCCTCTCACTACAATACACATAGCTAATCATCAGCATTTATTGATTAATGTGTTTTCTGATTTGAAGATAATGCAATTACACATTTTTTTCATGTAGAAAATACTAATTTTGAAGCCACACTCAGCATCTTTGCCATGTCTTGTGTACTTATTAATGATGATGTAATGTTGGCTCACATTTGAGGTAAACACATTTTTGCAAGGAAGTCTTAAGATTCCATTTCCTTCTTCCCTAGTTGTGAGAATTTTTCACAAGACTTCGCACATCCAGTAGCTTTTAAATACCGTAGAATTTGTCCACAGTAAGTAAGCATTCAAAGAAAATCGACACTATTTGTAGATATACTGGGCAATTATCAATCACCATGCTAAGACAATATATTTGGCTTATATTTATAATATGGCATATATGAAAATCATATTTTTAGTAGCTATTGGTTATTATTAGTTTATAACAGAGTTGTCTGTAAAAAAAAAAGAAAAATTTGGGATCACATAATATCTCATCTCTGCATATCAGTCTTTGGCTTTTCTTCTCTGTTATCAGAAAAGTTAACTTGAACAAATCTCTTTTCCAGCCATTCTTTCAACTTCAGGAGGCATTTTATTTGATTCCCCACTTTTCCTTTTTCTTTACCTACCTCCTTGACTAGAAGCAAATTCCAGGGGAGCTGTGCTGTTTGCCATATGAACAGTTAAGTTAAAAGCTGTCTTTGATATCATCAGTTTACAGATTCTTCAACAAAAGAATACGCATAATTAACTTTCGGCCTTTCTTTTAAAATGTAATAAAGTAACACTGTCAGGTACCTTCCAGGTCATTGGGTTGTGATTTTCGTGTACCTACAGTGGCAAGCTTTAGAACTGTGCAGAACCTTAAAGAACTCTGCAGGAGTGGAGTGGGGTGGAGGGCAGGGGAATAGCTTACAGACAGTGGTCCCCAACCTTTTTGGCATCAGGGACCGGTTTTGTGGAAGACAGTTTTTCTATTGGGGGTGGTAATGCGAGCGATGGGGGGGATGGTTCAGGCTGTAATGCGAGCGATGGGGAGCAGCAGATGAAGCTTCGCTCGCTGGCCCACTGCTCACCTCCTGCTGTGCAGCCCGGTTCCTAACAGGCCATGGACCAGTATCCAGTCCGCCCCTGGGGGCTGGGGACTCCTGTTATAAGGTAGTGTATCAGAATCACCTGTGGGACATTTTCAGACTGTCCCCACTGCTGTAAATGGAGAGATGTTGAATCCCACAGATGCGCTGGGGTGGAAAGAAGGTTGTGAACCACTGACTGACATTCTAGTCTACTCTCCTTATTAGAGAAGGAGCTTGAGGTTTGGAGTGGAGTGCTTTGTCCAGGTTAATATCTTAAGTGATTTGGCATGTTTTTAAAAGTTCATAACTTCACTTCGTCTGAAAAGATTAAAGATAGTTGAATTAAAATTGTATGAATATACAAAGCATGTGGATATGAGTGCTCAGAATATATGTTTATGCTAGAGTATGCTAAATGATTTAATACTCTGATTTAGACATCCAATGCCAGTTTTGCATTTCGGCTCATAAATTTACACACCCATGCCCTATTTTTAGACACAATGGAAGATGTTGTCACAGTCACCTGAATCACTAAAGGGAAAAAATTTGAACAAAGTCTGAGGAAAGATCCCCTAAAACATGTCTGAAAAAAGAGGGCAGTTTTTCAGCTGGACATTTATTATTTTCTAGAATTAATTTTGAAGTGTTTATTCTATGAATACTATTTTCATACCTTGGTAAACTTTTTTTGGAAATCATTTTTTAAATTAATTAATTAATTTTTGGCTGCATTGGGTCTTCATTGCTGCGCGTGGGCTTTCTCTAGTTGCGGCGAGCGGCGGCTACTCTTTGTTGGGCACGTGGCCTTCTCATTGTGGTGGCTTCTCTTGTTGTGGAGCATGGGCTCTAGGCGCATGGGCTTAAGTAGTCGTGCCTCGCAGGCTCTAGAGTGCAGGCTCAATAGTTGTGGTGCACGGTCTTAGTTGCTACGTGGCATGTGGGATCTTCCCGGACCAGGGCTCGAACCCATGTCCCCTGTGTTGGCAGACAGATTCTTAACCACTGCGCCATCAGGGAAGTCCCTGGAAATAATTTTTTTTAATTATGAATGTTATATCACAATACTGAATGTCTTGAAAACCAGAAAGGGAAAAAAAAAGAAAGGAAATTCTAACACAGTTATCATCTTAGTATATTTCCGTCTAGATTTGAGTTTTATTTTGCAAATATAGCAACACAGATGACTATTCCTCAGTATATAGTTCTGCTGCCAAAATGGAATATTTGTATTTTTAATAATCAATTTAACTTAAAATGTATATATAAATTAAAATACTTTATAAGTATTCTGAACTGTTGAATTTTTTGATTTGTACACTTCCGCATTAAACTATTTTATGTCAGTCTAGAAAACCTTAGGATACTTCAAAAAAACAAACAGAAAAAAAAACCCAGCCCTTTGTGGATGGAGCATCAGATGGGAGAAGAAGCTCTGGTTTCTGTTCCTGGCTCTGTGACTTACCAGCTTGTTTCCCTATCCATACAGCTGCTGATAAGTACAACCAGCATGTATAATATATAATGGTTCCTCTGTGCTAGATACTGTATTAAGTGCTTGACATATATTAATTGATTTAATCATTAGTGGGCCCAAGAGGTAGAAACGATTATTATCCCCATTTTACAGATGATAAAACTAAGGCATAAAGATGTTGAGTAATGTACTCAGAATCACATTTTGTAATTGTAAGTGGCAGCACTAAGAGCCCAAACCAGACAGTTGGCTCCAGAGTCCCTGCTTTTAACTATTTCAGTATATCCAGGTAGACTTACATCTTCTATCTATTGTACTTAAACTGAAGGACATAGAGTCAAATGAGTTTATGGATGTAAGTGTTTTGCAAACTGGAATATTCTGTACAAATGTAATGTGGTATTATAATTAAGACCTTGGCATATTTAATCATTTTCACTGATGCATCACTCAGCTTGTTGATTATGCATTGTAAGTTTTTGCTCTGAGGTAATGTGCACTAGACCGGTTAACATGGTAAAAGAATAATGTAACTTTGTTCATCTTTATTCCATCACTTAAAATGTTTCTCCTCCAAAAGGATTTAGAAAAATTGGTGTAATTCATAAATGTTCTGTCAAAAGTATCATTTCATTGTGAGGTTTTCATTTGAGAAAATGGTTTACGAATTGATCTAGCTATTTAGTTCCTATAATGGCTTTGAATAGTAGTCAACAGTTCAGATTACACAGATATATTAGAAAGACTTTCAGATTACAAGATTAAGTCCAAGACTCCAGGTTCCTTCAGTAAAAAAGGATATGACTTCTAAAAACATTTTAAAAAGAACACACTATTCATGCTTCTTGGTAGATAAATGGTTTGCCTCGAGATGAAAGGAAGAAAGTGTTCTTTTTCTAAAAAGCCACTGTATGCATTTTTCTGCATTTAAATCTTTGTAATTAAATTCAGTCTTCCTTTTGCCGCCAAGATCATATATTTTTCTTCCTTTATCACAACCAAGGTGTAAAAAGATTAGATAACCTATCCTAGTTTAAAAGTTCGGAGGTTTCTCCTCTGTGGAAATAAATAGCATAGATCTAATAAGGCTGTTTATGCCTGCTTTAGGAAGCCAGGCACATGTTATAAAAACCAAACCTAGCAGGATGTGGGATCGCTTCCAGCAAAGCAGAATAGCATCCTTATTCATTTTAGTTCCCTGAAATACATGTAGGAAATGTATTTAATGAGCACCGCTAATCAAAATGATCAGCCTAATACTTTGCATCAAACTGAGTTAATGGTTGTCTGTAATGTATTAGCTCCCCCCACCCCTTTTTTAAAAAGTGGGTAAACTGATGCTATGTGTAATTAAAAAATTAAGTATTGAGATACTTGTCCTCTCTCCTCTTAACCCTGTATGCTGGATTAAAAAATACTGGAATATATAATATAACCCAGATTTTCAGGGTTTCAGGATTGGAGGGGTCCGCAGACCACCTCAGAACAAATGAAGGCCAAACAGGTTCTGATTCTGGCCTGCTTTGATCTAGATGGCCTCTGAGAAGCTGAGGGTTTTTTTCTGCATTTAATTTGGTCTTGGGATGAATCTGTGAAGGTTCAGTTACATACATTAGACAGTAGTACGAGGCTCCTATGTTCCAGGAGTTGTCCGTAGTATGGGGAAGAAACCATCCTGAAAAACTCCATCTAGCACTGCCCGTTGGATCACACTATGCTCTGCAGCTTCCTGTCTTTCCTCTTTCTGGATATTTCACCCACTGTTCTGTATTCATATTATCCCTGTTTGCGTGGCTCTTCTCCTTCACTGACGGCAGATTGTTATTAGATTCCTAGTCTTTCAGATTTAGGAAAGCCTTTCTAACTGGGGTGAGGTGGGGGGTTTGTTCACCTTAAACTTTATTCGCAGTAAAATTAACCTGATGGTTCTCACTCCAGGTGACCACCCTCCTTTTGTGAGTAGTTTGGATTGCTCTAGAGGTAACCCAGCAGACTTGGTGGCCTGGGCTCATTGTTCTTCTCTAAACCAGTAAAACTCTTTTTTTCTTTAATTTATTTATTTTTAATGTATGTTGATTGAACTGTTTTTTTAAATAAATAAATTAATTATTGGCTGAGTTGGGTCTTCATTGCTGTGGGTGGGCTTTTTCTAGTTGCGGCGAGCTGGGGCTGCTCTTCGTTGCAGTGCACAGGCTTCTTACTGCGGTGGCTTCTCTTGTTGCGGCACCGGACCCTAGAGCACGCGGGCTTCAGTAGTTGCAGCACACGGGCTCAGTAGTTGTGGCACACGGGCTTAGTTGCTCCGTAGCATGTGGTATCTTCCTGGACCAGGAACCTGTGTTCCCTACATTGGCAGGTGGATTCTTAACCACTGCGCCACCAGGGAAGTCCCATAAACTAGTAAAACTCTTACTGGTGTTTTTGCTTCCCCCAGGTTTTGATGTGTTGTATTTTCATCTTCATTTAGTTAAAAATATTTTCTAATTTCCCTTTTGTTTTCTTTTTCGATTCTTGAGTTATTTAAAAATATATTATTTATTTCCTAAATAATTGGGATTTTAGAGAGCTTTCTGTTATTGATTTCTAATTTAATTCCATTGTGATCAGAATATCTATTATTGACTCCTTTAAAATTTTTGAGGCTTGTTTTATGGCCCAGAATGTGGTCTCTATTTTTTACTTACACAATGGTAACGTCCTTCCGGTTTTCAGCATAGCTTTTCAATGAACAATGTTCAATAATTTCTTGTCTTCATTTTGCCAGTGTCCGTTTGGTGTCTGTACAGCCTAGGCTATGTTTAAGTAATGAATGCCAAACTAAGACATTTACACCTTGCCAATGTTTTAGTGTCTTCTCGCACTTTTATGAGCTTTCAGAGCAGGGGTGACAAAATCAGTTTAGGGGGACACAAACTGCATTTTAAAAAATGGAATAGAAAACATTAGTGCTTTGGGTATAGTAATGGTGTTGTTTCATGAAATCTTTGTTTTAGTTATGTATATGTATTCCTGTGCGTGTATGTGTTATGTGTACTAGGTTGTGGTATATAATGTTTTTCTTACTATGACTTGCTGTAAGGGAAGTTTGAAAATCACTGTCCCATAGCATAAGATCTTTAGGTAAAATCACTATTGTCAAAAATACATGTCATATACATATATGTGTACATATGTATATAGAGAGAAAACAAATGAACCTATATACATACATACAAGCACACATACACAGATATAGATTCACACACATTGTAAAATGTGCTAGTCTTAGAACGTTTCTGTTTGATACAAACTGTCAATGCTCATTGTTTTCTGCTACAAGTAGCAGCATTTTATAGTCACTGATGTACAATTGCAGTATTCAAGAATAGTACTGGGTGATACTAAGAGAGATTAATTACTTTATTATGAAAATACTTATTAAGTACCTACTATGTGCCAGTTATTAGGGATAGAACTGTAAGAAGGTAAATATTTAGTACATATTGGTAGATAGGTTTGTGTTTTAAGTGGGTTTTGAGAAATAGGCTGCTACCTTTTTTCTTTTTCCCTGAAGCACCATCTTTCTTGGTTACTATGAAATAAATAGTAACTTTTGATAATGTAGCATTTAAAATGTTGTGTTGCATGTTCCATCGTGTGTCAAAATTCTATTGTGTATGTAATTTCCTATCATGTTTTTCTCGCCTTTCAGAGTGTCTTTGAACACAGACCCTCTCAAAGTTTGTGAAGTAGTGTTCATTTCTAACCATTTATAAGAAAGAAGGCTCCTGGGAAAAGATAATAAGCATTCCTTTTCATTTCTTCATTTGTCACACTTTTGTTTCTCTTGAGCATGACTGAAAATGTGCAGATGTCCTTCATTCAGTACTGGAGTATTGTTGGCTCCAATGTCAACTGAAAATAATGTGCTCTAGTTATTACAGCCTTGAGGTGAGTATTGTTTTGGAGTGGGAGGAGTGCTGGAGTGGAAGTCAGATGGTCTGAGCCTGTGTCCTGGCTTTGGCTTTGTGACCTTGGCCAAGAAACTCATAGTCTTTATTTTCTTTATCTAGAAATATAATTAGTTGAACTAGATAACTTCTGTGGTCTTTTCTGACTTACAATCTTAAGCACATCTAAATAATGTTATTTGCTGTTTTCCTTTTGTCCAGCAAACAGCAAAAATGGTCACAAAAATAAATATTGAGCAGTGACACTGTGCTCTACTGCTGCATGAAACTTGAGTTAAAATTATATTTATTTTAAATTGTCAGTATTGAAATAAATGTGGGCATCTTAATGTATAATATAAGATGAATGAGTCTCTAAAGATATATTACTTTTTGATTAAAGAGCATTTATTTGAGATGCAAATAAGATGTATTTCTGTTTTTGTATGGGTAACATAATGAGCTTTTCTAATTCCATTTAGCATCCATCTGTTTCAAAGGTATCTTTTGTACTTAAAAGATTATTTTATCCACATATTTAGACAGCTGCCTTACACAACTGCTTTACATGTAGTAGATTTTTTAGATTCAAGTTAATGCACTTATAGAGCACCTTATGTATATAAGGCATATACAAAATGTGATAAGGAGATATATGGAAAAGCAAGGTATAACCAACATTATCTAAGAAATTTTAAACTAGTAAGGATATGAGATGTACCATAACAACTAGGTAGACTTAGGAAAGTACCATAAGGAAAATACAACATTTGAGCAGGAGGGGAGTCAAAGGTGGGAGAGGCCAAATATATTTTGGGGAAATTAGGAAAAATTATACGGAAAAGGTGGAATTGGATATAGGTTTGGAAGAATGGCATATTTGGAAGAATAGCATTTTTTAAGACAGGGAAGCTAGGTCCATAGAGGAAGCTACAGAAATGAAGGCACTGGAAAGTACATGGCTTATTTGGAAGGGAACAGATAATCATGCTTTTGGGAAGCATTCAGAAAATATTAGACCATAAAAGTTCATACTGTGGAGGGCCTTGAAGACTCATGCTGACAAATGTGTACTTAATGCAGGAGTTGGGGGATGCCATTGAAGATTTTTGAGTAAAGAAGAAACATTCTTAATCCTATTGCTAGGTATACATTCTTGCCCTCATAGAACACAAGATTCTTTACTGTTTGTAGTTATAGATTTGTAGTACATCACGAAAAGGGAAGTACAAGAGTGCCATGGGAATATAGCAGGGACCCTTTGGAGGGTTCAAGGAAAGCCGCCCTAAGGAAATGATGTTTAAGATGAGACATGAAAGTGAAAGTTGAGGGGGGTGGTGATTAGGAGTCTTCTATCTAAAAGGAAGTCATGTTTGAAACTAGAGACAAGACAGCATTTTGGGGAATTGAGAGTCACTGTGACTGGTGCAGAGAATGTTGGGGGAAAGTGTGGGGCTAGAGAGCAGTCAGATCCTGGAAACCATTTTAAGGATTTATAAATCTTCTATTAAGGCTAATGGAAAAACATTGAAAGGGTTTGACATGGTACTTCAAGAAGATGATTTTGACCACAGTGTGTTGGTAGAGAAGTAGGAGGACAGCAGGTTAGTTAAGACAGCATTACACTTGTTCAAATGAGGTCCAGGAGGGTCTGAGCCATCCTGGTGGCAGAGGGCATTTGGAAAAGGGAGTATGTGAGGAAAATTGTGGGTGTTTGTACCACCTGGCCTTTTTGAATTGGTCTGACCCACCGTACCTCCCCCTGCTTGGCCTTTCAAGTCAAATCTCTAAGGCTCAGTAATCTGGGCAGTCTCTTCAGACCCCTCCATCTACTGACCAGTTCTTTAATAGTGTCTCCCTGGTTCAAACCTTTGGCTTCTTATCCTGAAATGTCTCTCCTCTGGCTTTTCTCCAACTCTTCTGCCCTTTGGACCTCAGTTTTTCTATAGGATGGGCCTCCTTCTAGAACCCTTTCAGTGGGAGGATCTGGACTAAAGGAGAATCTAAACAACTTGGTACTGATTCGTGTAGACGATGGGGTGTGAAGGGAAGAAGGAATCATGGTGATCTCAAGGTTTAGAGTTTGGGTTCCTGGAATAAGTGCATTTTTACCATAATACTTCATAAAGTAGATTCAAATACATTTTTTTTACTGGGATACCTTGTATTTGTCCAAAATATATTTTTATTTATGTAATTCCTATGATGGAAATATTACATATAAAGGGAGGTTGTTGAGTCTTCCCTTTAAAAGGAAGCCATGTTTTAAATTACAGGCAAGGTAGCATTTTGGGAAATTGAAAGTCATATTATGGTTGCTCTAGAGAGCATGGGGGAAAGTGGTTTCAGATCTGAGATATTGGGTAGATAATGTCCCTAACCTGACCTCAAACATTTATTCTAAATTGTGCTCTTTATAGTTCAAATTTAATAAATATTACTTTGATGTGGCAAACTCAATAGTGTCATTGCTTTCTTCATCATCTTCCTTTTGTGTGGAATTTGGCTGCATTATCATCATTATTTTTAATAAACAGCCTTTGCCAGAGATACCTGATCCAAAGAGACAGCGAAGCAGCCAGGACCAGTTTACTGAAGTGAATTTGGTTCCTATAACTTAGTTAATTGGATGTCATCAGCATTTTGAAGTCTTCAGGAAAGAATCTTCACAGTTTAAAATAAAGATATTTTAATTCAAGTGTTTAGAGGGGTTCTGTATTCAGAGACATTTCTGAGAATTGTTTGACATCTCCCTATTGAAATAGCTCTAGTCAACTGGATAAGGAGATCAGAGTCTGAATTATAAGCCCATGAAGTGTTTGTTTACAGACAAACCAATTATAGCTCATATATCCCTTTAGAGACAACATAAAAAATGCAATCCAGTAAGAATCACTGTCTTGTTTTAGAAGTGTTGATATAAAGATGGTTGTGTCACATTAATTAATTGCCTGTTGAGCCAGGATTTTTGAAATAATGCTTTCATGTGCTTTGGATTCAGTAATTTAGATTTTGGACTGTAAATCAGTCACTATGCATGGGCTGTTTAATGTCCTTTACACACACCCAGTGGGGTATATATTACATCTATTATGGAGATTTAGACTTTCTGAATGTTGAAACTAGAGAACAACAAAGCATTTTCAGTCTGGTCAGCACAATTTTTTAGAGAATATTTACTGCACAGTGTCATATTAAGTATGATGGTAAATAAGGAAACTGACTTGTTAGCTTTCCTTCTCCACTGTCCAGATTGGCCTGTTACCCTTCGGGGAGCTGAGAGATTAATGCAGGCCTCTCTGCTCTTACATTCCCTTCTTTGTTTCCTTTTATTTGTTTACTTTCTTTGAATTAGGCTGCCTCATCTACTTTTAGATTTTAAGTCCCCTAGAGGCAGGGACTGTGTCTAGTTTGGTTTTATGGAGAACACTCAGCATATTGTGGGGATGTTATAAACATGCCATCTGTGCCAATTTAAAATTCAGTTTCAGGCCTCTCAGTACTTTTCTTTGTGTCTAGTTCGATATAGAAATCTGAACTAGACTGGAGGTGCTTAGCCATGTAAGGCTATATAAATTCCTTAAGTACATGTTTTTGTGGACTCATAGTGCCAGTCTAGGGACACTATCTAGATAGGGACAATATCTTATAATCTGCCTTTCATTATTGTATCTTGTATTTTTATTTTGAAATTTAATTAGTATTTTTATGAGTGTCAGATTGGAATAGAAAACTGCTTCATTGATACAGACTATCTGGGGGCATACTTTCACCATATTGATGAT